>NW_027040683.1:6850000-7105000 GCF_037179485.1 Ochlerotatus camptorhynchus
GTGGCTTGAAAAGCAGCATTTTCATAGCTTCCGGGACTGTCAACCAAGAAATTTACGTGAAAGAGTGTTTGAATAAACGTCTGCTGCCTTTCCTGAAGAAACACGGTTGTTCCGTACTGTTTTGGCCGGATTTGGCATCTTGCCATTACGGTAAAAAGGCCATGGAGTGGTACGCCGCCAACAACGTGCAGGTGGTTCCCAAGGACAAGAACCCTCCCAACACGCCAGAGCTCCGCCCAATTGAGAAATACTGGGCTATTGTCAAGCGGAACCTAAAGAAGACCAAAAAAAAAACTGCTAAGGGCGAGCAGCAGTTCAAGGCAAACTGGCTTTCTGCGGCGAAGAAGGTGGACAAGGTGGCTGTACAAAATCTGATGGCAGGGGTCAAGCGTAAGGCCCGGCAATTCGGATTTGGAAAAGCGGAAGCCTAACTGAATATTTTTCCTGAATTTTATACTAATTGAACTTGAAAAAAGTAGAAGGGTCTGTGCCTAGGGGCACAAACGGAAGCTTGACGTAGGACCGCTAGTGGACGGAATAAATGTGAAGAGCATTAAGTTCTTTTAATTGATCAAATCAGGCATAACATTTGATAACGGCACAAAAGCATTTGTAAACAAACATTCTAAGGCCCTTTACACGCGAACTAAAGTACGCCCACGCAAATCAATACCACTTACAGAAAGGTGATAGTTGCCCCTATGCGATGATGTTGTTGGTTTGCGTGGGCGAAATTTGGTTCGCGTGTAAAGGGCCTAAGAAGGTTTGTTTACAAATGCTTTTGTGCCGTTATCAAATGTTATGCCTGAAATATCTATTATCTCAACTCTTTCCGGTTTTGAATTGTAGGCGATCCAAATTTGTAGTAATCTTTTTCAAAAAGAAAGTTGATTTCGAAAATCAATCAGGGGGGGCAGTGAATTTTCATTTTGAAAATCCCGGTTTTTTCCCGGTTTTCCCGGTTCAAATCTTGAAAATTCCCGGTTGTTAAATGCAAAAAAAAAAAAAAAAAAAACAAAATTTACTGATAGGATAAAAAAATGTGATTTAAGAAGATTCCCAAGATTCTGGAGCTTTGAAATTTGTGTAGAGTCTGAAACTAGAACTTTTCTTCAAAATTTGTGATTAATAACATGCTTCGTGATGCAAGATTTGGAGAAACAATAATTAAAATGTGAAATTTTGAATTTTTTTCAAGATCACAGATTTATAAAAAAAACATCATACTTATGAGTCGTGGAGTCATAATTGTCACGCTCTGAGACTTGGAAGCATTTTAAGGGTAATAACAAATTACATAGCAATCTGTAGAATCTGGCGGACAAACCCTGGAATTTTTAGTAAAATTTAAAAGAATTCAAAGTGTTGATTAAAAACAAATATTGAGAAGGATTCCCACACAGTTTTCGAAGGAGAAGAGCAGATTTCCAGAATTATTCTTAGAATTATTTATGAAATCCATAGAAATTGTTAGATGAATTTGGAAGGATTTCTTTGGAGAAGAATGCAAGTTCTAAATTAAACTGTTAGGTAATTTTAGTAGATTTAAAAAAGAATTGTGAAAATAAAAATAAAACATTGCAGAAAATTCCTACGTGGTTCTGATGAGATTTGTATGGGCATCGTGAGGAAAATGACAGATGAATTTTAAGAAGAATTCCAAGAGAATTATGATCGGAATTCAACAAGAAACAGAGTTCTTAAAATGTTCTGGCAATAATTTCAACCCTAGTGCGAATGATTCATCACATAACCCAAACAAAATTGATTCCAAAAAAAATTGCTGATAATTAGAAAGCAATTCTTTAAAATACTCCAAGGGGTTTATAAATTAATTTTCGAAAGATTTCTTTTGTTTTGAATAGAGTTAAAAGAAATGTTTGAAAAGATTTTTAAAGGAATCAAAGTCTCCGGATAGGCGGGAACGGGAATTATATGAAGGATTCCAATATATTCTTAGAAGGGGTTGGAAGAAAATTCCTAAAAGAATTCAACGGTAATTATTACGCGGAGTGTTTTCTGGTTTATTTCAGAACAATTTCAAGATAATTCAGAGCAGAATTCCAAGTTAATTCTGGAATTCATCATGAGAATTTTGAACAACGAAAAATTAAAACCCCGGAAAAGAATAATTCAGTTTCGGTTTTTACAAATATGTGTTTCCAAACTCCAGCATCTTCAATATTTTCTTTAGAGGACCATGCACTTTACATCTGAAATTGAAACGACAAAAATCAATTTGCAATATTGCTGAGTGATTAAATTCTAAAAACAATAAGACGGTATACTGAAGAAAATTATGCAACAAATAGAGCAAGACATTCATTTGCTAAAGGATCACTCTGTTTTAATGGTTTATTCTGAAATTCTGATGTAAAAATTTGTTCCTATGATATGGTTAATTTAGATTCCCGGTTCTCTTGCAGAATTCACGGGTTTTTCCCGGTTACTTTCCAAATTCCCGGATATTTCCCGGTATTCCCGGAATTCCCGGTTTGCTGGCCACCATGAATCAATCAAAATCACTTGCACCCCTGCTTCCAAGTTTGTGTGGTCGTTGGGGGCTTGTGGTTCTGAATATGGACAAACAAGCATAGATAAATTCTATTCCAACTCTTTACTGATGTAAGCTTGATGGCCCTGAAAAGGGCCGTTTTATTGAAGAGGACATCCATGGCCACTTACGCTTGGCGTGTTTAGTGTAGGTGACAGCATCACGGACCTCATTTTCCACGAACACCTTCAGCACACCTCGTAGATCAGACCGGAGATACGTCAGACACTGCGACGGCGAGCCAGACGACGGATGGTGGTTATCTCGAAGAATTTGCGATGACGATTGGCACCTCCTTTGCCACGACCTACTGCTGCTATTGCTCACCACGCCGTCCGAAGCGAAAATGAGCTGATACCAGACTACTTATAACTACTATTTACAACTACAACTAACCTACAACTACTATATACACCTAACCTACTATATACAAATTGCTTATCAAAGCATGTTCTGATAAATTACATTTTTGTGCAAATTTAGTCTTAATTTCGTTAATTTTGGAATCTATTTTGGCAATGCCTGCCTCTTCATGTAAATTTGTTATTCTAGTGTCGAAAGGACGATCAAGAACCATCCTCAGCACTCTATTCTGAGCGACCTGAATTTTGTTCCTGTGAGTCTGTGCACATGATTCCCACACCGGAGCTGCGTAGAGGATCGCAGGTGCTACGATTTGTTTGTAGACGGCCAGTTTGTTCACCCTTGAGAGGCGGGATCTGCGGCAAATCAGCGGATACAGACTCCTAACCAAGGCGGAACACTTGACTACGGTTTTCTCCACATGCGAGCGGAATAGGAGCTTTTCGTCAAACAACATCCCGAGATAGGCTACTTCGGCGGACCACTCAACCCTTGTGCCATCCATGATTACAGTACAAGAGGGAGCCGGTTTTAGTTTGGGTGATTGCCGATGGAGGAACATGATTGTTTGTGTTTTGGAAGCATTGATTTTGATTTTCCACGTGGTGGCATAATCAGCAAAGGCGTTAAGGCATCGTTGAAGTTTGTTCGTTATTTCGCGAGGCATCCTTCCTTTGACGGCTATTGCGGTATCATCTGCGAACAGGAAAAACACGCAACCGTCTCCAAGGGGAGGAATGTCGGAAGTATAAATGCTGTAAAGCAAGGGGCCCAGCAGACTGCCTTGCGGGACTCCTGCTGGGATGGAAAACGTGTCGGAAAGACAACCATTCAACGATACCTTAAACGACCTTTGCTGGAGGTAGCTACGGGTGATTTTAACCAGATGTAATGGAAAGTTGAAGTTACAAAGCTTGTATACAAGCCCATTGTGCCAGACATTATCAAACGCTTTCTCAACGTCTAACAATGCCATGGCTGTGGACTTGGATACAGCTTTGTTACTTCGGATGTTATTCATCACCCGTACTAGCTGGTGATTGGTGGAGTGCCCCTTTCTGAACCCAAACTGTTCCGGAAGGAGAATGTTATTTTCCTCGACAAACTTGAGCAAACAATTGAGAATGAGTTTCTCGAACAATTTGCTCAGCGCTGAAAGGAGGCTGATTGGTCTGTAGCTTGAAGCTAGCGTTGGGTCCTTCCCGGGTTTGCGGATAGGTATGATTTTCGCTGTCTTCCAGATACTTGGAAAGTAGTGCAGTTCCAAGCATCTGTTGAAGACAGCAGCCAGCAGAGAGTGAACCTTCATGCTGAGATTTTTCAACACTAGGTTGAATATTCCGTCAAACCCTGGGGCCTTCATGTTTTTGGTGCATTTCAGCGCTGAGCAAATCTGTTCCACTGTGATTCTATCCTCCGGAGGGATGGCACAAGGGGAGGAATCAAGGTTGAGTACGCATTGCTCAACCTGAACTTCGAGCGGACTTTGGATGTTGGAGCCAAGCAAGTGCGATTTGGCAATATGCTCACCAATCGCATTTGATTTCTCCTGAGGGGTGATTATGAGCCGATCGTCATCATTTTCATCTTTTAGTGGCGGAATGGGTTTAGGGTGCGTCTTTAAGACCTTGGCAACTTTCCAGAATGGTCTGGAGCGGTCGTCCAGATTCTGGACAAGCCGCCCGAAACTTTCGTTCCGGAGTGAGACCATTCTGGAAGCAATCTCCTTGTTCAGATTGGCCATTTCACGTTTCCTCGCTAGATCTCCAGTCCTCTGAAACTGGCGTCTACGAACATTTCTCAGGCGAATTAAGAGTTGGGTGTGGGAATCAATGGCAATAAACTTACCCCTCACTGGAACTCGTCGGACGCACGCCTCATCAGCCACGGTTATGGCTTGGTGGAGTACTTCCAACGCTCGGTCGATGTCCTCCACGGAGTCAAGCGGCGGGTTGTCGATGATGTGCCTGTCTACCACGCGTCCAAACTGGGCCCAGTTTACGCGATGGTAGTCCTTGCGCAGGCTTGGAGCAGCAGCTACGTTGTATCCCAGTTCAGCCACCACTGGTTGATGGTCGGAGCTGAGTTCGTTTAAGGCTACCGGCTTGGACAAGCCGGTATTTGAAAGAAACAGGTCTAGCGTCGATGGGTTGCCTGCCGGTGAGATGAATGTTGGCTCGTCCGAGAACCAAATGGAGTACAGCCCATGCTGCGAATGGTCGAACAGTAGACGACCGTTCTGGTTCTGCTGGTAGTTCCGCCATGCCTCATGACGAGCATTCAGATCTCCTCCAACAACGAAGCGGGAACCGGTACGGGTGATGGTGGACAGGTCCTTCTTGAATTTAGCCGCTAGTCCACTGCTGGCGGCACACTGTCGAGGGCAGTAGACGGCGATGAACTGGACGTATCCAGTCGACGACTCCACCTCCACACCAAGGGCCTCGATGATAGAGGTGCGGATATGGGACAGAGTGTGGTATTTTATTCCTTTCTTGACGACGACCGCAACACCACCCCCCCTGGAGCTGGTGCGATCAAGCCGGATAATGTTGTGGTCAGGCAACCAGAAGCTGTCGCCGGACTTTAGATGGGTCTCGGTTAGAAGGCCCACGTCGATGCTGTGCTTGCGGAGGAAGTCGGCAAGCTCAATCTCTTTTGCTCTTACAGAGCAAGCATTCCAGGTGACGATAGTTAGCGGTTTAGACGCCATACTGGATGATGAACTTACCGAGCACCTGGATCTGTTCGGGCTTATTGCGGCACTTACGAAGAGCACCGGACATGTTGACGAAAATTTCCATCAGTTCATCCGCTGAGAACAGATCGGGGTTGTTGTTTTGCGCTGTTGGTTGTCTCCAGAATCCAGGGGGGGATGGAGAGCTTTGGCCAGCAAAATCACCGGAAGCTTCTTGAGGGGGGGCGGGTTGCACCCGCGAATTCGCTTGCCTTTGCTGGGGAGCACGAAGAGGCGGAAAATCCTCCGTCCTGAATGCTGGGGTTTTGTCCTTCTTGCGTCCTGGTTGATTGTTGCTTGACGCCTGCTTTCGGATGCGTTTGAAGTCCTCGCGTTTGGAGCACAGTCTGTCGGAACCTTGATGTGCACCACCACAGTTAGCGCATTTTATCGCCACGGCTCCATCCGCAGGGCAGTTGGAAGTGGCGTGTTCTTGAGCGCAGTTGCTGCAGCGTGGCTTGATGTTGCAGTTGCGGGTACCGTGTCCAAAATTGAGGCACCTCATACACTGCGTTATGTCACGATGGCCGCCACGGTATGGCTCCCACCGTACGATGATGGAGCAGATTGATCGGATGGCTTGTAGCGCATTGAGCGTCACCGTCCCTTTCTGGAAGTGCACCAGGAAAAGACAATCCGGGTACGTCTTCACGTTTTCGTCTCTCCTTGTCATTCGGAAGACAGCGATTGGGGCAAGCTTGTACCGGTTGATTTCAGCTTCGACCATCTTGGGGTCGAAGTTTGGTAGACCCCTGATGACTACCTTGAAGGGCTTCTCACCGGGGATGTCGTGCGTGAAGAATTCCGCCTTGGTATCCTTCAGATATTTCACGGCCACTTCGTACTCCGCTTTTGTTCGGAGCATCACCTTGGTGCCGATCCTGCCGAGCTTAAACTCAGCTGCAACGCCCAGCGATGAAAGATCGCCAATCAGCGTGTTGAGTGGAACTTGCTTCACCACCAGTGGAGGAAGCTTCATTTTTGCTGCACTCGGGCTGGCAGCAGTTTCGTTGTCGACGGCGTCGCCGAAATCACCAATGACGCTGACGTTCGTCGCGGTGGCATCGTCCCGTCCACTCGCACCATCGGACTGGCCTTGATTTTTCTTCCTCTTCTTAGACCGCTTCACCGTGGCTGAGGTGGGATTCCCTACATCGGTGGGAAGAGTAGCGTACCTATTCGAAATAGGTACACTCAAGCTACCCTCACCGCTGTTCTTCTTCTCCGTTTTCTCTCGGAGCCTGCTCCGGGAGCGCTGTCTTCCCATCACACGAAGCGACCGACACTACTGACGACGCGATTAAACTGCGAATGTTTGGAACAAACTAGAAACTTTAGAACAACTCGACAGAGCGAGCAAAGACCGAACTGTACTGCTGATACCAGACAGCAGCGCTGCTATATATCTTTTTAGGTTAAAGCAGAATGATGTGCAACCAAGTGGTATAAAAGCTACAAAGACTCCTCCCATTATGAGTGGTTTGCTATCAAGTAGCGACACTGACTATTTTCTTTTTGCGTACACGGCGAATGAGAACGCCCCAAATTTGAGTTTAGTTCACTCATAATCGCCAAAAGTGTAGGAACTCGGCGATGAGTAAATTTGTCTCGTGATTTCCTGTGGAAAACCTAAAAATCTGCCAGAAAATGAGGAAATTGACGAAAATTTTATTCAGTCTTGGAGTAGTACCAATAGACTGAGTGAATCCAATCTTTACTTTTCTCAAATTCGGGAATTTTTCCCTGGAAAATCCTGGAAAAACCTGGGAAAACATGAGGAATATTTACTCATCGCTGAGTTCCTGCACTTATTTCTGAGATAACTAAACTCAAATTTGGGTCGTTCTCATTCGCCGTGATAGATATCGGCGCCGGTGGTTAGCGTAATTACCTCTCACCCCAGCAGGCCTGGGTCCAATCTCAGTCGGTGCCATCGGCATGTTCTAAGGCATAACATCTCTGGGAGCTGCCTCCCTGGCGTCGGTAGCATTGGAGCTCAGTACGGAAAACAAATCTCGCGTCATTTTTCAATAGGTCCTATCTACATTGATCGATTCTCTTCATCGACACTCTCTTTCGTAAATAACTCGGCTTGACAAATCTGGATCAACAATAGAAAAGAGCCCATCAGGATTTGTAAACAAACCGTTCCAAAGCCCTTTACTCACAAAGCGAAGGCCACCCACACAAACCAACACCATCATCGGATAGGGGAAACTTCTACCTACAAGATGTTGGTGTTGGTTTGTGTGAGCGGCCTTCGATTTGTGAGGCTTTGGAACGGTTTGTTTACAAATGCTGATGTGCCCTATTCTTTAGTTGATCCAGAAATGTTTCCTGCCGTCTTCGTCGAATTAGATGCTAGATTGTTGCTTCTTCCATCGAAAATATCCGGCCGTGGCGATTCAAAGTTGATCAAGGTTGATCAAAATAATTTGTATCCCTGCTTCCAGTTTGATTACATGAGCATTTTGTGTGGTCGGTGGTTCTGAATATGGACAAACAGGCAGATGAATTCTATTCCTACTCTTTACTGTAATAAGCTTGGTGGCCCTGAAAAGAGCCGTTTTGTTTCCAATGTTGGTGATGATTTAACCTCTGAAACCAAACATGACATCTATGGCCGCTTACGCTTGGCGTGTTTAGTGTAGGTGACAGCATCACAGATCTCATTTTTCAGGAACACCTTCAGCACACTTCGTAAATAAGACCGGAGATACGTCAGACACCGCCACGGCGAGCCAGACGACGGATGGTGGTTATCTTGAAGAATTTGCGTTTGGTTCTGAATATGACGATGAGTGTGCAAAATATTACGCAATTCCATCCTCCCTATTCGCACGCGCCCGAGGATCGAAGGCGAATGCCACTTCGACTTGTTTCGTCTACTTACTACTCTCTGTCGACTGTGCTGGGGAAGCAGCATATGCATGTAGGTAATTGGTGGATTTGTTAGTTAATTCGACGCTTTTGGACAATGCTGAACATTTACCAGTTTTTCAATAGTTTCTTGTTGAAAATCAACATTCGGAAGCATTGTTATCAATGCGTAGCCATATTTCTGATCGATTGGTGATAAAATGATTGAAATTGGACCAGGGGTAGCTGAGTTATTAACGTTCAAAATCTTTCTTAATTTGTTACATGTTCCATTTTCGGTTTTCACAAAGTGTACCCCCATATAGAAATCAAAGACGTAGTCCTACGTCAAAAGAAATTTAATTTGATTTTTTAAATAAACGATTTCACCGATTTACACGCGTTTTCCCTTGACCAAATTTTGACCGATCACCCTTTACCATAGTAATTTCCATACAAACTACAAATGGTTTGTGCCATCTCAGTTTTTCACCAAATGGGTTCAAATTTTGAGAGGCTAGTCAGGATCCGATGTGGAATCGTTTAAGTATTGTGGAGTGAAAATTTCAAATTTTGCATCACTCTAATAACTATACTATGTTTCAATGAAGCTCAATTTGCGATTCAATTTTGTCTAATCAGCACTTAAGTTCACTTTGATTTGAAAAGGTCTCATGATGCATTTCTCGCCGGAGATCGAAGTGTGCCTTGGCCGCGATTAAACGTGTTTGTTTTCTATTGTCGGGATTTTTGCGATAATCTTCTGTCAGCGTTTTGGCTGGTGGCGCTACGCCATCCGGAAGAATTTTCGTTTGAATTATTTCCAAATGTATAGTCCAGTTCAGTTTTTACGTATTCAGTAACCGTGTTGTGCCAGTGTTAGTGATTTAGACCGTGAAATCAGCATGGAAAGAAAAGATTCCCATTGGTTAAACCCTGTTAAGCCATGTCGTTCTTTTCTGGATACTAATTTGGTGAGCTCGTTCCTTAATTTTTGTGGTAATTCTATCGTAAATATTTTTGTTTAAATCATTAAATACGCGTCAATCAAATTTTGCGCTACTGTTTTATAAAAAGTTTCAGTACATTATCAGCATCGATACTGTACCGGAGCGGGGCTTATTGTAAGCAAAATCTTCGGAAGCATGCGATCTTGAAATGGGCTAATGGGTATACGGTAAAGCTATCACCTTCGAACTCCAGAGTTCAAACTTTTTGCAGTCATAAAGAAATGGTTACAGGTAGATTTTATACATAATACCACTGCCAGACCACTGCCAGACAGGAGTGTGATTGTAGATACATACAGTACATACAATAAATGAACGAATGAAAAATTGCATCAGTCAAATGTGTCAAAATTAGTCTGTTTTTTTTTTTATAAAATCTTTATTCTAATCCTAACATATAAACATGTCTTACAAGCTAAGCTATTCTAAACTAATTACAGGCATTTATTTCTAAGAAGAATTTGAAGCTAGGCAAGGAGATCATATGTCGTTCTGTTTCCAAAATATATTGACTAAACTGAACAAATTTTCTTAGAATCATAATTTTGTCATCCCTGCTAAACTCTTCTAAGGTTGGAGCTATCAAACTGGAAAAGGTTAAGAAGCGCATTAAACGAGGATCAAATCTGTTTAGTAAATGTCTAATAAAATAGTTCCATGACTGATTGACCGAAAAACGTTTACAAAATATATGCTCAAGATCTTCGAGGAATCCGCATGATAAGCAATTATGGTTGTCAGCAATACCTATGCGATACAAATGAGCTCTGTGATCAATTTTCCTATTATAAAGTAAATAAAGAATAGATTTTTCATTTGAGTTCAGGTTCTTTAAGTTAATATTATTCCAGACACGTGGCCAATTGTTTTGTTCTTTAGTTTCAATAGTTGGTCTAGGCAATGATCCAATTTTATCAGAATATAGTTTTGTCATAGAAAAAGGTTGTGTTAGATCATGTTCGTAAAACAAATTTATGAAAGAAGGATACATATGTGGTAATATAGTAACAGGTTTCCTAATGACTACTGACTACTGATATTAGGCAGAATATAATTTTTCAACAACGGCGCCGGTGGTGTAGTGGTAAGCGTGATTACCTCTCACCCCAGCAGGCCTGGGTTCAATCCCAGTCGGCGCCGCCGAGATGTTCTGAGGCATAACATCTCTGATTACGCCTTCCTTCGGATGGGAAGTAAAGCCGTTGGTCCCCGGTTCATGAGTTGATGGGTCGATAGGTAGGGTCCAGGTGTGGGAGCTGCCTTCCTGGCACGTCGGTAGCATTGGTGCTCAGCACGGAAAACAAGATCGACGGAAAAAACAAACCAAAAAAAAAAAAAAAAAAGAATTTTTCAACAAACACGTGTCGGTCGAATTAGGATTTATTCCAGGCTACTATTGTAGAAAAACGTAATTGATAGATATTGGGCGGAACGCGTCGGAATGTTTAGAAAAATAGGGCGCACGCTTGATCCGGTTTAAGATACATTGTTGACTGCTTTCGGGAACATGATTTCATTTTAATAACTTGTTTACTTGTTTAACCAGGACTTAAGCAATCGTCACGTCGGTCATAGCTTGTTATGATAGCCTGAACAATGCGTAAAGAGCAAACCGCGAAACATTGAACGTCGCGTGAAAGTGGAACTTAATGAAGGCCTAAGTGCTTTTTCGTAACTTTTAGTTTTCGGATTAGAAAAATCATCGGTTGCAGGACAGTGTTACCGATTTGGATATTGGATAATCCAAAGCTATGTTGATCATTATAACATTAAATTTTGAATAACAAATGATAAGACAATCTTATTCAAATGTCGTAATAATACCTCTGACCAAGGAAAAATGATTTATATAGTTTTCATAAAAGTTGACGATACAAATACTATATGAGGAAAGGAATTCCGCATTTCCTTTTCCCAAGTCCTTTTCCTCTCCTTCCCTTCCCTTCTTCTCTTTTCAGAAAGCGAGTAATGGCGCTATAACCATATGCCATATAGGGCTAGGACAAGAGTTAGTGCTCAGGTCCCAACCGCTAGAAGAAAATGGTAGCGAGCAAGGGCGCTATAACCTAGTCGAATACAGCATTCCCTCCGTATGGGTTACGTCCGCACACCGCTCTCTGTTGTCCTTCGACTGAGGTCGGCTGGATCGATTGAGGGATGGCAGTGGGTTGGCGGTGCCGTCCACGCTTGTACGGAGGGAGGACTGTACGCTCGAACACAAGGGGTAAATACCTGTGTTCCATCCCAGGAGATCGGACAACCAAGGAGTGTACATTAACTTTCTTAGCTCTGTCACTCCCAACGATTTATATAGCCTATTTTCAAATCCTGCATACGGAGCGGTTGGTACGGTATGTCCCCGCTCTTTGATTACCTGTGGATTAAATGTTAACCACTGTCTATACTTATTAAGTAGACATGGTAAACATTCACTTCCACAAAAATTAACTAAACGCTACACAGTAGGCCTGGCCGCTTTATTGTTTGTTTCACATCCTTGATGTGCAGCAGGCATTAATAATGACAAGAAAAATGATAGATGTATCATTTTCCAGGATTCTTTCAAGTACTGGCTGTGTATGTGTAGACTAGACTAGACTAGACTCTAATAACTATACTATGTTTGTTATTTTTTTTTGTAAAATCAACTATTTCCAAAGGCGGACTTATTTTTTCGGTCTTTCGAAGCACATTTCACATCAGATTTAATCCATCACCTAAAAATTGACCACAAAATGAGACCTGTTTTGATATTTTTTGTATTTTTTTTTTTTCACTTTAATGATGAGGACATTTAGGTGGAATTTTTGACGGTTTCATTTTTGAACAATGAATGTGACAAGATCTGATAATATTTATAAATTCCGTTTTATCTTGATTGATGCTTTATTTATAGTGTGCTTAGCAAGCGTCAAAGGCCAATTGCACCAGTATTGATGCCATATGGATTTTATTGAAGATTTAATAAGGATTCTAAATGGTTCTCACTGCATTCATCGTATTACCTTTTTGCAGTAAATCAATCTTGAAGTGCCTCAAAAATATGCCCCTCAAAACCTTCTTCGGGGTGGGCCAACTAGACAGATTGTAGTCTTAATGAGGTGTAATTTGGTGGATGTAATAAAGGTAAAGCTGTCTTGACCAGAGTTTTAGGAATGGTTTTATTAAACGTTGAACGTGAAATGTTACTTGGGATATCTCAAGAAATATTCAATATAGCGATTTAACATCTTCATCAAAGTTGATTGTGATAACAGATATCAGAAATCACCGTTCATTTGAAAGTAAAAAAAAGTTCAGTTAATTTTTTTCATAGTAGGCCATGAGTTAGTTAACATATTTTTATCATGTGGGTAATTTCATTTGAATTTGGAACAGATAAAGAGTTAACAATTAAAAATTCACTTGAAAGTTATCGCGGAAACGCATAAGATTTTTAGAACCCAAATTTTCAAATACTGATTGCATGAAACCGACGACATTTTCATCATGTGAGGAACTTCAATATGAGCAATTCTTCCGAAGACACTACGACCTTATAGTCAAGCACTGTGCCACTATTGAACTAATGAATCGCAGCATTGCACTTTTAAACCACTGTGCACTGGTTCCAACAAAGGTTCGATGTACAGTAAAATCTCCACTAACTTCTGAATCAACTCAATTACTTTGATTGCCATCACTAACTGCAGCGTGTCGCAACGCTATCATTCGTCCTCTATCAAAACCTCGGCAGCTCGTGCCAAAGTGGAAAACATAAATACAAAATAAAACACAATCCCTGCCGGACCTTCTCCCGTCTCGGCCGCCACCAATCTTCTTAAGGAAGCGAAAATAAAACAAAAAAAAACAACTGCCCACTGACGATGATAAAAGTTATGACCATAATCCGAGCCCCCCCCATCCAGGGAAGATCCAAAATTGCTAACAAAATAAAGTGTCGTAAAACAAACACTCACCACATTCGCAACCCTTATTCCTTTGCCGAAAGTTTTGAGTCCCGTCTCGTTCGTTCTTCACTGACGGCGATGATGATGATGATGGTGATGTTGATGACGGCCAGCAGAGGATGACAATGGCAGCCGTAAGTGTATTACTTATGTTAATCCTCTGTTTATTACTGCTCGAAGCTTGAGAACAGCGCTAATCCTCACTTCACATCACTTTCGACAAGCACCAACTATATAACTAACCAACTGTACGGGATCCACTTGGCAGCAGGAAGTTGGAAGAAATGGTAAATTACATTTCTTGTTTTCCACCCCCGTTTCTCCGGTTAAGGTAGGTGCTTGGCTCCGCAGACATAGACGGATTGACACGTAAGTGCTATTATACAGCTGAAGTACTCTCACCGACAGGATTTTCGTTTCCCTTGCACTTGTACGCTCACATGCACTAAATTATCATCATTATCACTTGTTTCCGCCTTTCGCCACCCACTGGGCGATTGACTATGTTTTTCTGCCTCGGCAATTTGAACAACAACACAGCGAACTTGACACGGATCAGCACGCAGGCAATTTCGCGACTACGATTTTTTCACACACGCTGACCTAGCCCAATCTGAATCGCAATCATTTATTCGCAACTTTTACACTATTTCCATCAGTTGCCAGATTGAGTGTGTTATGCTTTAGGACTTCACTCGCCTGAGCACTTCCTCACTGGCCGAGAACTGTACGAGTGCATTTTTTCCCTGCTCCTTTCTCCCAGGAAAAAAAAAACAACACCCTTAAACACTCATCTTATTTGACATTTCACCCATACAATCTGGCCGTGCCTAGTGACTCTTCTTCCGATTCCAGCTCCACAAACAAAACGGTGAAGCTTCGATCTTTGATTCACACAATCAACCCTCAACTTCAGAGCTGCCAATTAGAGAAAAACCCTTCACAAATGGCAATCATCTGGCAGAAGGGAAGCAGCAGCAATCCACCCAATCGAGAAATTTGTTTTCCTCGTTCACTCGCGAAAGCACTCACCAGCACCAACACCAGCAGCTTTCAACTTCACCAAACACAAACGCCAAGCCGAGAGCGCCAGGACCACCGAAGAGAGCATCCCGCAGCATCCGTCACTATTTCCCTGCTGCTGTGAACACTGTGATATTCTTCTTCCTTTTTTTTCAGGCTAGGATTTCACTCACTGTCATCCCGTAGGATGTAGGAAATTGATTTTGCTTCACAATTCACGGGATCCCGCGGTGGGTGGAGATCCATCCTGGATTAATCACTGCTGAATGCCTCCTGAATTATCTTAAAATTCCTCTGGACTTCCAGCTGCCACGCACGGAGACAACACAGCCACCCAGACCGTATGGAACGCCCGGACAGTGCGAGGGGTGGACAGAACGCGCCGTTTTCTTGATCTCGCCCTATTAGTTCGATAGCAACGGTGGCGGCCGTACAACAATCATGCAGCAAGCACGAATACCCGAAGACTGACCCGACCGTTGGATGGGGCCTCCGGTGCGAGCCGCCTCGTCGCTAGGTCTTTCCTACGTGGGGCTGCCGAGGTGGGCGCATGTGCACATACTGGATGAAGTCGGTTCGGGTTTGTGTTTTCGTCCGAACGGGTGACAGCGTCTTTTGGGATAGGTCCTGGCCGCAAGCATAAGGGAAGGTTCACACGGTCGATGGGCTATTTTGACGGAGCTGGATGGATGACGGTTCGAAGGCATGCGCATCGGGGACGCTAGCTTCTGCTGCATGGGACTGAGGATGGTTCAAATTGCCATCAGTTTAAAACAGTTAATTCGGTTAAGGAAATTTGCTAGAAACTCCAGTGCAATGTTCATTTCAATGGAGACGCTCGGTAGTTATTCAAGATCCATCAGTAAAAGAAAATAGTGACGTTGATTGCACTTTGCACCTAATCTGATTTTTAATCTTTAATGGGCGACATAATTTGGCTTCTTGTGGTCTCAGGAGTTAAAGTGTAGACATTGTACACTGCTCTGTACTCATCATGCCAGGCTAGGCCCCCTCCAGAATTATCTAGGCCCCCTTCAGAATTGTTAAGGTTTTTTTTTTGACTCATCGGTATTTTGTCAAGCTTGCTAAGTTTGATGTGACTATTTAACAGTGATTTTTCTTTAACTTCTGGAAACTTCGGAAAACTTCAAAGACTTTTTAAAATTCCAGGGAAGATCGTAGAAATTAAGTAAACTTGGTAGACATTCTGGGAACTTCATAGACCTTCAGAAAAAAAGGAACTTGGAAAAGTTTTGTGAACTGCGTAGTAGTGTGTTGATTTGCTACCGCTTTTTGTATCTGTTGTTCTTATTTGTGTTTTACATTCTGTGGAAGGTTTCTGTTTCTCTTAGGAAGTTTATTAGGTTGTTCTCGTTCTCATGTGAGTTATTGTTATATTGATATACCTGAGGTTTGGTATTTTTCTCTTTCAGCATCATACGCTCAGCATTCTCTTATGATATGGTCTGCTGTTAGCCAGATGTTGCAATGTCTGCATTTTGGTCTGTCTGTTCTCTTTATTAGATAACTATCTGATATCCATGTTTTTCCTTGTCTTACCTTAGTTAATACTCTTTGTTCTGAGGCTTTTTTCCTGTCATTGTATGGTAGTGTTGTTGGTTTGGTTTGTCTGAGAAATGATGTATTTGTGTTTAACCATTCCTCTTCGTTTGACCGTATCGCTTGTTGCTTGAACCATTTTATAGCATCTTGTGCCGGTACTTTCATAAAGTTTGATTGGCTTGCTCTGCCTAATTCTGCTAGTTTGTCTGCTAGTTCATTTCCTGTAATCCCGGTGTGACCTGGGATCCAGCAGAACGTTACTCTGTTTTTGTTCGCGTATTTTTCAATCTCTTCAATCCATGCGTGTTTTGAGTTTCCTTTGTCAAGGGCTGCTAAGCATCCCGCTGAGTCCGTGAAGATTATGGTATTTTTATCCACTGATGTGGAGTGTCTTGTTGCGTATACCAGGGCTTTAGCTTCCGCTGAGTATATAGTGCACATTTTATTTAGCTTTATGCTTTTGTTGGTGTCATTGTCAGCAATGCCGCAGCCTACTTCATTGTCTTTAACTGATCCATCAGTGTATATTTTGTTATGGTTGGGGTATTTTTGTATTGTTTCCAGGAACACTTTTGCAACTATGTTGTTTTGTGTTCCTGCTTTTAGGGTGTTTTTGGATGTCCAGTCTATTTTTGTTTTTTGTTTGTACCATTTTCTGTCTTGCGTTTGTATTCTTTTAGCTATTTTCGGTATTTCCTCGCCGGCTAGTTCTATGGCAAAGTTGTTCGCTCTGCCTACTAGTGGTGATCTTTGGGTTTTGTTGTTTGCGGTTCTTTCCAGTTTCTTTATGGCCTTGTTTATTGTGTTTAGTTTTAGTCTTGTGTTTAGGGGTAGGATCCCTGCTTTCGCTAGTATGTTCGCTATTGAGCATGTTCTGAATGCTCCGGTTATTTTTCTTATTGTTTGGTTATATATTGGGGTGAGTGGTTTTATCTTGTTGTCTGAACCGTCATAAATAGTAGAGGTGGGCCCCGTATAATAGTTTTGACATGATTAGTGCATCGAATGTTCTTAGTAAAGTTCTTCTATTCGCTCCTTTGTATCTTCCACCAAGGGCCTTAATGAAGTTGGTTCTATTTTTTAGTTCGGTAGCTAGTTCTGATATATGTTTTCTGAAGTTTAGTCTGGAGTCTATTGTGACGCCTAGTAGTTTTGCACAATTTACTAGGGGTACCTCTTCATTATTAATTGTGATGTTTTTTAGTTTTGTGTGGCCATTGCTTCTGCATATGTGTATTATCTTAGACTTATGTGGGGCTATTGTGAATCCTATGTTGTTTGCCCATTTTACAATTTTGTTTACTGTGTTTTGTAGTTTAGTTCTTAGTTTCTTTTTAACTATGCCTATTACAATTATGACTATGTCATCTGCGTAGATTAGTATCTTGATATTTTTGTTGATTTTGATTTGTTCGAAAACTGAGTTCATTGCTATTAGGAATAGCGTTACTGATAAGGTTGCTCCTTGGGGTATGCCATTTTCTTGTGTTTTAGTATTTGATCGCGTGTTTCCCACTTCTACTTGGAATGTTCTATCGGTTAGGAAATTCTGTATATATTGTGCCATGGTCCCTTTTATGTCCCACTCACATAGTTTATCAAGTATTGGCCTACGCCATGCTCTGTCGTATGCCTTTGAGATGTCCAGGAAGGCACATTCCGCATGTTTACCATTTCGAATGGATTTCATTAGTATATTCTCTAGATCTATGAAGTAGTCATCCGTGCTTTTTCCTGGTCTAAAAGCAAATTGGTTGTGGTTCAGTCTATTATTTTCTTCTAGTTCCTTTATTAGTCTTCTGTTGACTATCTTTTCCAGGATTTTGCCTGTACAGCTAAGTAAGGTTATTGGTCTGTAGTTTGATTCTATATGTTTATTTTCTCCTCCTTTGGGAATTGGGATTACCAGTCCGTTTTTCCACTCTGTTGGTATGGACCCTTCCTTCCAGATTCTGTTGTACTCCTCGAGTAGTGTTGTTTTGGTGTTGATGGGTAGTTTTCTTAGCATCTCGTAGCTTATTTCGTCCATTCCAGCTGCTTTACCTTTTGCTTCGCTTAGTGCTTTTTTCAGTTCTTCTATTGAGAAGTTTTTGTTGTATATTTTAGGTTGACCCTGTAGGTTCATATCTAGTGTTGTGCTCTCGTGTTCGGTTTTTCTCTTTTGGAATTTACTTGTGTACTTGTCTGTTGCCGATTGGTCATAGAAGTAGTTGGCCAGTCTGTCGGCTATTGTCTTTTTGTCGCTTATTATTTGTGTTCCCTCGGTGAGTGTAATTTCATCTCTTTTCTTTTTCCCGCTTAGTAGGGGAATTTACGTATTCTCGTCAATCTAAGCAGCGTCCGCACTTCTATTAGCATTTTCACAGCGTCACGCACATATATGACGTGTCTGTTTGTTTCAATTCATCTGCTGCTTGCTTCTCTATCCATTCCAATCGACAGAATTCTTCAAAACTGTTTGAAAGCGTTTTTACAACGCTCTAAACTTCTCAGGTGAGTGTGACTATTGTCGGCAGCCTCTTTTTCTTCGGCAACCTTCCCATTAGAACTGCGTGTTAACCAGCTGTTCTATTATCGGCAACTCGAAATCAGCCCCATTTTGTATTACGTATGCTTCATTTGAAGAAAAATCTGGCATAAAAGGATTGCTCGGTCCTACAAATATAATCAGATTGAAGCTGGAAGACTAAAGAATCATTTGGATACATTCAGGGAAGTGTGTTGATGGTAAAACATAGTGAAATTAACGTTTAAATTTTGATTGCCGAAAACAGTCAATGGGTGCCGAAGCCGACATTTACCCTATATTCATCTTGTTCCATAGGTCACTGGGATCTGAATCTGGGTTTATGCTATCTAAGAATTCTGACCATGATTCTTTTTTGGCTTCCCTAATGATTTTCTTGGCTCTGGAGTTTGCTCTCTTGAGTTTAGTTACTAGTGATTTTTTGATGTCATTATTTTCCTTGTGTTCTCTTAGTCGTTTTAGTGCTTTTCTTCGCTTATTGATGCATTTCATTACTTCTTCGTTCCACCAGGGGACTTTTCTGTGCTTGGTTTTACCGTCGGTTTTGGGAATGCTGATGGTTGCCGCCGTTTGGATTGCTTTGATGATTTTGTCTATGTGATGTGTTCTATTTTCTTTGATTAGTGTTGCTTGGAATTTTTCCCAGTTTGCCTGTTTAGTTAACCATTTAAGTTTTTCTGTGTTGTTGTCTTTTATGTTGTTTTTGCTCAAGGTTATTGGGAAATGATCGCTTCCTCTGTTGTCTATATCTGTTTCCCATATGAGGTTGTTATTGTAGTTTTCTGACGCTAGGGTTATGTCTACTGCCGATAGGCATGTGTAGTTTTTGCTTATTTTCGTGCTGTTTCCATTGTTGAGTAGTTTTAAGTTGTTTTCTTGTATGAGTTCATGTATTACTTTGCCCCATCTATCATTCTTGAAGCTACCCCATTGTGTACTGTGGGCGTTAAAGTCTCCCATGAGTATGAATGGTTTAGGTAGTTGATCGATTAGGTCTTGTAGTTGTTTTTTTGTTTCTTTGGGTGTTTGCTTTCTTGGTGGTATGTATATTGATGTGTATGTCGTGGGCGTTTTCCCTTTGGTTCTACATGCTAGTGCTTGTAGTTTGGTTTTTAGTGTTATTTCTTCGTGTAGTATGGATTCTTCTATGGCTAGGGCTACTCCGTTTCTTGCGGGGTTTAGACCTGGTTTTAGGTACCATTTGTACTTGCTTCCGTTGAGTCTTTTCACGTATTTTTTATCATTGAACATTGTCTCTTGAAGTGCTATGATGTCAGGTTTGTATTCGTTGGTTAGTAGTTGTAGTTCTGGAATTTTGCTTCTAAGTCCGCAAATGTTCAATTGGATTACTTTTGTTTCTTTGGTTTCTGCCTTGGTTGTCTTGTTTTGTTTCTTTAGTAGTTTTTTCTCTTTTTTCCTAGTGCTTTTCCTTCTGATTCTTATCCTGCGTTGTTTAGCTTGATTGGTTTGGTTTTGTATGTTAGGCCCTTTTTGGTCCAATCTTGCTTTCTTCGTGTGTATGGTATCTGTACTTGATGAGTTATCATCCTTATCATTTTCTTTCTTATTGTTTGGATTGCTCCTTTTTCTGTTGTAAGGGGTGGGGGTATGTGTATCCATTTAGGTTTTTGTTTTACATTACGGGTTGGAACAGTCCATCACATGGAGCCCGTATCATGTGGTAAGGGCACTTTTACTGTAGGGGGTACCCTGGTGCCCTACAGGTTCCGTTAAGAGCTTCCAATACCGGTCCTCCGCCATGCATCCCCTCGGCACGGTTCACCTGACACCTTGGGATTTGACCGAATGATTATATCATTGAGTGTTATTTCTTCATCCGTTAATACCCGGATGTTGAGCGTTCTATGTAGTTAGTTGTAGTTGCCCTAGCTGAGTTTTTGACGTAGGACTTCGTCTTTGATTTCTATATGGGGGTACACTTTGTGAAAACCGAAAATGGAACATGTAACAAATTAAGAAAGATTTTGAACGTTAATAACTCAGCTGCCCCTGGTTCAATTTCAATAATTTTATCACCAATCGATCAGAAATATGGCTACGCATCGATAACAATGCTTTCGAATGTTGATTTTCAACAAGAAACTATTGGAAAACTGGTAAATGTTCAGCATTGTCCAAAAGCGTCGAATTAACTAACAAATCCACCAATTACCTACATGCATATGCTGCTTCCCCAGCACAGTCGTCAGAGAGAAGTAAGTAGACGAAACAAGTCGAAGTGGCATTCGCCTTAGATCCTCGGGCGCGTGCGAATAGGGAGGATGGAATTGCGTAATATTTTGCACACTCATCGCCATATTCAGAACCAAACGCAAATTCTTGAAGATAACCACCATCCGTCGTTTGGCTCGCCATGGCGGTGTCTGACGTATCTCTGGTTTGATTTAAGAGGTGTGCTGAAAGTGTTCCTGAAAAATGAGATCCGTGATGCTGTCACCTACACTAAACACGCCAAGCGTAAGCGGCCATGGATGTCATCTACGTTTTTGAAGTGACAGAGACGCACTCTGTTTGGTTTCGGAGGTTAAATCATCACCAACATTGGAAACAAAACGGTTCTTTTCAGGGCCACCAAGCTTATTACAGTAAAGAGTAGGAATAGAATTTATCTGCCTGTTTGTTTATATTCAGAATCACTGACCACACAAAATGCTCATGTAATCAAACTGGAAGCAGGGATACAAATTATTTTGATCAACCTTGATCAACTTTGAATCGCCACGGCCGGATATTTTAGATGGAAGGAGCAACAATCTAGCATCTAATTCGACGAAGACAGCAGGAAACATTTCTGCATCAACAATAGAATAGGGCCCATCAGCATTTGTAAACAAACCGTTCCAAAGTCTCACAAATCGAAGGCCGCTCACACAAACCAACACCAACATCTTGTAGGTAGAAGTTTCCCCTATCCAATGATGGTGTTGGTTTGTGTGGGTGGCCTTCGCTTTGTGAGTAAAGGGTTTTGGAACGGTTTGTTTACAAATGCTGATGGGCTCTTTTCTATTGTTGATCCAGATTTGTGAAGCCGAGTTATTTACGAGTGTCGATGAAGAGAATCGATCAATGTAGATAGGACCTATTGAAAAGTGACGCGAGATTTGTTTTCCGTACTGAGCTCCAATGCTACCGACGCCAGGGAGGCAGCTCCCAGAGATGTTATGCCTTAGAACATACCGGTGGCGCCGACTGAGATTGGACCCAGGCCTGCTGGGGTGAGAGGTAATCATGCTAACCACCGACGCCGATATCTATCACGGCGAATGAGAAGGGCCCAAATTTGAGTTTAGTTATCTCAGAAATAAGAAATCTCTGCGATGAATAAATTTGCCTCATGTTTTCCCAGGTTTTTCCAGGATTTTCCAGGGAAAAATTCCCGAATTTGAGAAAAGTAAAGGTTGGATTCACTCAGTCTATTGGTACTACTCCGAGACTGAATAAAATTTTCGTCAATTTCCTCATTTTTCTGGCAGACTTTTTAAGGTTTTCCACAGGAAATCATGAGACAAATTTACTCATCGTTGAGTTCCTACACTTTTGGCGATTATGAGTGAACTAAACTCAAATTTGGGTCGTTCTCATTCCCCGTGTACGCAAAAATAAAATAGCCATTGTCGCTACTTGATAGCAAACTACTCATAATGGGAGGAGTCTTTGTAGCTTTTATACCACTTGGTTGCACATCATTCTGCTTTAACCTAAAAAGATATAAAGCAGCGCTGCTGTCTGGTATCAGCTCGTCACATATAGATTCGCTGCCAGACTGTTGAGCAGTTCAGTCGATTTGAATTCTCTCTAGTTTCGTTCGTTCGTTCGCAAGTCGAATTAGCTCCGCGTTGTGTAGTGACGCTCTCGCTGACCCAGCCATGGGTAAGAAATCGCGCGGTAACGCGAGTGCCGGTTTACCGGGAAAACAGACTCTCCCAGGAGACGGCGCGACCACCGAGCCAGCCCAGAAGAAGCAGAAGAAAACCCCATTGCCCATCCCGACAGGCGTTGCGGACCCGCAGCCGGGGCCTCCCGGAACTAAACGACCCAGACCTGAAGACAGCAGCGCCACCGTATCAGCAGCAAAAAAGCTGCTGAGCAACAATCCGTTCTCCGCCCTGCAGAACGGAGCCCAGCCGCAGTCGGACCCTGAGACGGTGCCGAAAAAAGTTAAGCTGCCACCCTTCTATGTGAAGGGCTTCCCTCCCGGGCTATGGGAGCAGCTGGATTTCTACATTAAGCAGGGCCTTCGCTGCACCATTCAACGGTGCACGGAAGGCTACAAACTGATGGTCCCGGCCGAAAAACACTTCAACGCAGTTCAGGCCCTCTTGGACAGAATGAAGCTGGAGTACTTCTCCCACGACATCGAGGCCACCAAGCCGCTGAAAGTGGTGCTGCGCGGGCTCCACGACATGGACACCACCACCTTAATGGACGAGATTAAGGCGAACGGCCTCAAGCCGGTCGAAGTCCACAAGATGACCCGCAGCAAGGCCATCAAGTATCGTGACCAGCTCTACCTGGTCCATCTGGAGAAGAACTCCACAACCGTGAAGGATCTCCAGACGACACGCACACTGTTCCACATCGTAGTGAAGTGGGAGCGGTATAAACCCACCCACCGTGGCGTCACTCAGTGCTCGAACTGCCTATTGTTCGGGCACGGCACCAGGAATTGCCGCATGGCCAGCCGCTGCATCAAATGCGGCAAAAACCACAAGATCGACAACTGCGACAGCATCGAGGAAGCCACTCCCACATGCGCCAACTGCGGTGCCGCCCACAAGGCCACGAGTAAGGCCTGTCCGAAGCGGGCCGAATACGCCGAGATCCGGAAGAAGGCCTCGTCCAACAGCCAGCCCGGTCGCAAGAAGGTTCCAGAAAACAACGCGCAGAACTTTCCTCCGTTATCACCGGTCCAATCACGGCCAATTCCAGTGTTGCCGCCGCTCCCGCTCAACCAACAGTTGGCTGCCGCTGCAGTACCCGGTCAAGCCTCCGGGCCATCGACGGATCCCCCTGCTCCGGGATTGGCCGGTACAACCGGTGAAGCTACAGACGATTCTCCGCTGTCAACGGATGAGATCGTCACACTGTTGGCCCAGGCCATCATCATCAAGCGCACCTGCGCAACAAGAACACAACAGCTCCAAGCTATCATCTCCTTCGTCGCTAATTATGGACCGTGAACCCATAAAGATCGCCAACTGGAACGCTCGCTCCGTAGGGGCGAAAAACATTGAGCTTGCAGACTTCCTCCGCAAGCACGACATCGACGTGGGCCTTCTCACCGAGACCCACCTCAAGACCGGTGACAGCTTCTGGCTGCCCGACCACAGCATTGTCCGGCTTGATCGCACCAGCTCCAGGGGGGGCGGTGTCGCGATCATCATCAAGAAAGGCATCAAGTACTGCACCCTACCCCACTACCGCACTTCCATCATCGAGGCCGTCGGCGTTGAGGTGGAAACATCGACCGGAAACGTCCGGTTCATCGTTGTCTACTGCCCCCGGCAATGTACCGTTAGCAATGGTACAGCACAGCAGTTCAAGAACGACCTTGCCATCATAACCCACACCAATGCCCGCTTTGTAATCGGAGGGGACCTGAACGCCCGGCACGAGGCCTGGCGGAACTACCAGCAGAACCAGAACGGCCGCCTGCTATTCGACCATTCCCAGCATGGTCGTCTGGTTTCCGGACGAACCAACCTTCACATCACCGACGGGCAACCCATCGACGCTGGACCTGTTCTTGGCAAACACCAGATTAGCCAAGCCGGTTGCCGTCAACGACCTGAGTTCGGACCACCAACCGGTGCTGACCGAGCTGGGCTACAACGTGGCCCCTGCACCGTGCCAGCGGAAGGACTACCATCGAGTCAACTGGGTCCAGTTTCGACGCATGGTCGACCGCCACATCGACGACAACCCACCGCTCGACACAGTGGAGGACATCGACCGGGCCCTGGAGGGTCTCCATCAAGCCATATCCGTGGCTGACGAAGAGTGCGTTCGACGAGTTCCTGTGAGGGGTAAGTTTCAAGCAATTGATTCCCACACCAAACTCTTGATTCGGCTCAGAAATGTTCGTAGACGCCAGTTTCAGCGGACTGGGGATCTGCAGCGTAAATACGAAATGGTCGATCTGAATCGGCAGATCGCTTCCAGAATGGTCTCAATCCGGAACGAGAGTTTCGGGCGGCTCGTTCAGAACCTGGACGACCGTTCCAGACCATTCTGGAAGGTTGCCAAGGTGCTGAAGTCTCACCCCAAGCCCATTCCACCACTTAGAGTCAATGACGAACGGCTTATCACCAACGAAGAGAAGGCCAATGCAATTGGGGAGCACATTGCCCAGTCGCATTTGCTTGGCTCTACAATCCCAAGTCCACTCGAGAACCAGGTTGTGCAGTGCGTCCAGACGTTAGATGCCTCCCCTTGTGCCGTCACTCCAGAGGAACGGATTACAGAGGAACAAATTTGCTCAGCGCTGAAACACAGTACGAACATGAAGGCTCCCGGGTTTGACGGAATATTCAACCTAGAGTTGAAAAATCTCAGCGCGAGGGAGCACTCGCTGCTGGCTGCCATCCTCAACAGATGCTTGGAGCTGCACTACTTTCCAAGCATCTGGAAGGTGGCAAAAATCATCCCGATCCGCAAACCTGGGAAAGACCCTTCACTACCGTCAAGCTACAGACCGATTAGCCTGCTCTCAGCGCTGAGCAAGCTGTTCGAAAAATTGATCCTCAGCCGACTAAACAAGTTTGTGGAGGAACATGACATTCTTCTTCCGGAACAGTTCGGGTTCCGCAAGGGGCATTCCACCAATCATCAGCTAGTGCGGGTGATGAATAACATCCGAAGTAACAAAGCTGTATCCAAGTCCACAGCCATGGCCTTGTTAGACGTCGAAAAGGAGTTTGACAATGTCTGGCACGACGGACTTATATACAAGCTTTGTAACTCCAACTTTCCACCATACCTTGTGAAAATCACCCGTAACTGCCTCCAGCAAAGGTCGTTCAGGGTGTCGTTGAATAGTTCCCTTTCGGGACAATTTCCGATCGCAGCAGGTGTTCCGCAAGGGAGTCTGCTGGGACCACTGCTTTACAGCATCTACACGTCGGACATCCCTCCTCTAGGAGACGGTTGCGTGTTCTTTCTGTTTGCAGATGACACCGCGATAGCCGTCAAGGGTAGGATGCCTCGTGAAATTACGAACAAGCTCCAACGATGCCTTGACACCTTTACTGATTATGCCACCACGTGGAAAATCAAAATCAACGCCTCGAAAACCCAAGCGATCATGTTCCTTCACAGACAATCACCAAAACTTAAACCGTCTCCCTCCTGTACCGTAATAATGGATGGTACAAGGGTCGAGTGGTCCACTGATGTTACTTATCTAGGGATGTTGTTCGATGAGAAGCTCCTGTTCCGCTCGCACATAGAGAAAACCCTAGTTAAGTGCTCCGCCTTGGTTAGGTGTTTGTATCCGCTCATTTGCCGCAGATCCCGCCTCTCAAGGCAAAACAAACTGGCTGTTTACAAACAGATCATAGCCCCCGCGATCTTCTATGCCGCCCCGGTGTGGGAATCGTGCGCTCAGACCCACAGGAACAAAATCCAGGTTGCACAGAATAGAGTGTTGAGGATGATCCTAGATCGTCCATTCGACACAAGAATAGCAGACCTCCATCAAGAGGCAGAAATTCCCAAAGTAGATTCCAAAATTGATGATATGACAACTAAATTTATTCAAAAATGCAATCTTTCTGAACATGCTTTAATAAGCAATTTGTACATAGTAGGTTAAGTGTATATAGTAGAGTAGGTTAGTTTTAAGCTGTCAATAGTAGTATTAAGTAGTTTCTCTTCAAATTCTAAAAACAAAACAAACCAATCCCACCAAGGTGGTCGACCGTGTACTAAGTCTAGGACTAATTCTGTAAAACAAATTTTGAATTTTGCCCATACCTAAAGATGAAGAAAGCAATTAAATCACTTAGTAAAAAAATTTATATGGTAATCATCCAAGTTAAACTAAAATAAAGATCATTTAAACTAAACTGGTATCAGCTCATTTTCGCTTCGGATGGCGTGGTGAGCAATAGTAGCAGTAGGTCGTGGCAAAGGAGGTGCCAATCGTCATCGCAAATTCTTCGAGATAACCACCATCCGTCGTCTGGCTCGCCGTCGCAGTGTCTGACGTATCTCCGGTCTGATCTACGAGGTGGTGCTGAAGGTGTTCGTGGAAAATGAGGTCCGTGATGCTGTCACCTACACTAAACACGCCAAGCGTAAGTGGCCATGGATGTCCTCTTCAATAAAATGGCCCTTTTCAGGGCCATCAAGCTTACATCAGTAAAGAGTTGGAATATAATTTATCTGTGCTTGTTTGTCCATATTCATAACCACAAGCCCCCAACGACCATACAAACTTGGAAGCAGGGGTGCAAGTGATTTTGATTGATTCTCGTAATCAACTTTCGTTTTGAAAAAGATTACTACAAATTTGGTACCCCTACAATTAAAAAACGGAAAGAATTGAGATAATAGATATTTGATCAATTAAAAGAACTTAATGCTCTTCACATTTATTCCGTCCACTAGCGGTCCTACGTCAAGCTTCCGTTCGTGCCCCTAGGCACAGACCCTTCTACTTTTGTAATAACTCTGCTAGCGTTCTACTTGTTCAATTTTATCCGTTAATGATCGAATAGTAGGCGTTCTAGTTGAGTACATATGTTGGGACTAACTGAGTGCTTTTTGTACTCCGTTATGTTTGTGCTCTTCTCTTTTCATCTGTTAATGCCTAGATGGTTTGCGTTCTATCTTGTGGTTGTCGTTGTTTTTGGTCGACTTTTTTCATCCGTTAATGTCCGGATGGTGTGCGTTCTATGTGAGTATGTGTTCTTATTGTTGGGTACATTGTTTTCTTTAGTGGAGTTAGTCGTTTGGGTTCTATCTTTATTTTGTTCTTGTGTTATTGTTTTCGGTTGGGTGTTCTCTTTATCTTGCTCTGTTGTGGTTGTTCGGTGTACTTTGTCACGTGGTAGGTCAATTGGACTTTCAGAATTTTCTTCGTAGAAAAAGGGGCCGACATACCCGGATTAGCCTTGCATGATCCGAGGGGTCGAATGGGAAGAGCACACTTAGGTGTGGTCCTCTCACTCAAATCCCCTCGAACATCCAAGGCATCCGCGCAGTCGACCCCTTCCTCGACCCCGCACTGTTTTATTAGCTGCGGGTGCTAAGGTTGGTTATGGTCTGGAATCTTTCGGTTAATGGTATTAAGGTTTAGTGTAATATTAACTATGGGCGGACATTGTATTGTATTGTATTGGTATTATATGGTATTATATGGTATTATTGGTGATCATATGACTTAGAGAAGCTCCGCCTCGCTGTCATACTGTTTTGCTGTTTCCATTATGAAGTTGTCCACGTCTTCATCGGACTCGGGCTTGTTCATCCTCCGGGATTGTCTCTTCTGTGGTTGCTTGCTTTTTGTTAGTTTGCGTTTGTTGGGTCTGTTCTGTCTCGGAGTTGGAGTTGGGTCAATCTGTTCCTCCTCCTCCTCCTCCTCTTGCTCTGTGTCTTCTGGTGTATTTGGTTTAGGTGCTGTCTCCGGGATCTCCTCGGCTTCCTCCTCCGTGTTGGAGTCTGCTCCGAAGTATCCATTGTCAGCTGTTTCCGCGGGTAACGGGATGTATCCCTTGTTCTTGTTTCTGTTTATTTTGCGGGCTTTTCGTGGCGAGATCTTCCTGTCCGTTTGTACTTTGATTATTTCCTTCTCTTGTGTATATAGGGGGCAGATCTTGCTGCCGGGCTTATGCCCAGCTCCACAATTTCCACAGTATTGCTCGTTATGGCAGTCCGTTTCCGGGTGCCCTCCGCTGCATTGGCCGCATCGGATTTTTCCCGAGCACTCGTCTGTTATGTGTCCAATTTGTTTGCAGTTTCTGCACCACTTCACCATCGGTAGGTATGGCATGGTCTGAACCTCCAGGAGTCCAATTCTGACGGTGCTCGGTGCTATTGTCCCGGTTACCGTCAGTATCTTCAGTCTCCTTATTGATCCGATGCTCCTTACCTCGATGATGCCTTGTGGTTTTAGTTTTTGTGCTAGTTTTATGTCTTCCATTTTTGTAATTGTTGTGTGCGCTATTACACACTTAGTGGTGTTTAGTGTGGGGTGGCGTTCGCATTTTATTTTTGTATTATTGTTGAGGGACTTAAGCCGGAGCAACTTCCCAACCTGTTCCTCGGTCCTTACCTTTAACAGGTAGTCACCGTTTTTTTGTTGTACTTGCTTCGATTACTGCTCCTATCGCCGCTTCGATGGTTTCGGCCACCGCAAACGGGTCGTCTATTTCTCTGTGGCCGGTCTCGACCGACTTCATTGTTACATAGAAGCCTTCCGATTTGGCGGCTTTTGATGTTGTTGGCTTCGTGTCTTTTTGACCTGGTTTCATTATCACTTGTTTTTCTCACTTTTATTGTTCGTTTTTGTTTTGCTTAGTTCCTTTTACTGTCCGCTGTTTTGGGTAGACAGAGAAAGGTTTTGTGTTAGTAATATGTATTTGTGTTCAGTGTCCCATGGCCTGGGATTGTGCCTAGTAGGAGGTAGCAGACGACTACTTTCCCTTGCTCTGAGGGGTAGTACTATGTTCATATTGTGCTAGTCCCATAGCTACACCAGCCAAGTATTGCTGGTGTTTTTGCTACTGTGTGTCTTTGCCTTCCCTCCCGCTTGTCCAGATAGTCGCCTTGTACGACAGGGAAGGACGACCCGTGGATCTATTCTTATTCTACCCGGAGTCCACACGGGGAACAAAATTTCAGGGTTTTTTAAGCCTCATGGACTTGGAATAGTTGTGGAAATTACGTACAAATACAAGAAATTTCGATCGTGTTCGCGAACAATCAAAGAAAAACATAGAAGTGAAGCAAACTTTGTAGAAGTTTATCGAATTCCGTAGCATTTTGAGGAGCTGCGAAAAACTTCATCTGAGTGTAAGGAATTTTGAAAAAGTTCAGAGAATGTTGTTAAAGATCTATCAACTTCTAAGAACATCAGGTATCTTCGCTTCAGTTTAGGGAACTTCGTTGCAGTTTGTCAGACATCTTACTCAAAAAAAAACGCAATGAAATTCTTGGAGGTTTTGCGAACTTAATTTCAAGGAAATTTCTAGGGGCTCAAGAATTGCGGCGAACCAGACGACGTTATGGTGGTTATCACGAAGAACCTTGCGATGACGCATGGCACCTTCTTTACCAAGACCTTTTCCTCCTTTGCCACGACCAGTCATTGTTGCTTGTTAGGCAGAAGAGCGGACTACCCAACCTGCAATCACCTTCCTACTGCTGCTATTGCTGCTTCTGCTGCCTGCTCACCACACCGTCCGAAGCGAAAATGAGTTGAGGCTGGACAGCAGCGCTCTTTGAGATCTATTCAGGTTACAGCAGAATGATGTGCAACCAAGTGGTACTCGATTTGACGACTGGGTTTGGGAAGAACGTTTATTTCATGAAAACAGTGATAAAATTATCACTTTTTATTCGTACATTTGACCACTTTTTCAATAGTTTCGTGTTGAAAATCATCGGTATAGATGAGGAGATGAAAGTCTAGAGTTGATAGTTCCGTTAGAGTACGGCAGTGTGAAAATTGCATATAGATAGTAGATAGCGAGCTAGGACAACTTTTAAGGAAGGTACAAATCGGTTTTTTCATCTCTCTTTACCAAACTCCCCCTTTGGGAAAACCGATTTGTACCTGCAATATATGCAATTTTCACACTGCCGTACTCTAACGAAACTATCAACTCTAGACTTTCATCTCCTCATCTATCGTATAAAAATTACCACTTTAGTCTGTTATTTGAAATTGGCATCTTCAACTATGTAAATCGTTGACTTCACGCAGAAGTAATACTAAACATATGTTCAAAGTATTGTAAAAATATTTCTGATCGAATTATTGAAATTGGTCCAAAGGCAGCTGAGTTATTAATGTTCAAAATCTTTCATAATTTTGTTACGTGTTCCATTTTCGATTTTCACAAAGTGTACCCCCATATAGAAATCACAGACGTAGTTCTACGTCAAAAGTAAGAGGATGTATCCAAGACACGACCGTAGAATTGACGTAGGATTACGTGCTCGGTATCATTACTCGGAGACTGTGTTAGAGAAATAACTTTTTTTTGTATGCAATCGGCGATAAATTTGATCGCCATTGCAACAGTTGGATATTTGTGTAATCTTCAATAGTGACCTGTTGAAAATTGATAAAATGTTCATTTAAGAAGGTTTGTAGAAAAATTTCCAATCGATTGGCTTGTTTAAAATAAAAATCCATCCGCTATTGCCAAAGCTAGAAGTGGTCAAAACCTGACCACTTTCTTAACGCGGTAGATTTTGATTTTTTGAAATTGCACCCCCAATATGTTGCCGAAAGACGTGATCCTACGTCAAAAAAGCTAGTTACAGAATTCGTGAAATTACCTAACTCTGAGCATGTTCTTAAGTTTGAGATTTTTAAATTTATAAGATCCGGACTATGATGTCATTACAAAAACCATTAACAAACGAGCATTGCTTTTTCAAAATCAGTAAGCGTTTAAGGCTTTCCCAATCAAAGTCTCAATCATTGTAATGGAATAAATATAATCAAAGATAAAAAATAATGCAGCAGGCCCCCGTTAGGCCCCATCCAGATAAATTTTCTAGCTACGCTTATGTGTGTTGCTAGTTCGCTAAATATGCAGCTCTGACAGTATTTGTAAATTCTCAAAATCAATTGAACATTTTTGATGACAATGAGAAAAGCAGCTATCCGCTATCAAATGGGACCTCCTTAGAATTGGTGATATCAGTTGCTTAGTCATTTGACAAAGGCATGAATCACTCTCATTTTAGAAACACTTGATATCCTTCAATTGAGTGTAACCTACACATAAACGGAGTTCTGGTCGACATTCCGGTGAAAAAGCAGAGCCAATCCAACACCAACCTAACTTCTCTCAAACTCCAACCTGCTCTTGATCCGATATTGACCAGACATAAATCTAAAATTTACCCCACAACAACACGACATTGGGTCGACATCGACCTTAAATTTGCCTTACATTGATCCGACATCGGGTCTACTTGTCTGTTCGCGACCATTTTGCTTGGTTTTTTTTCCATACTCCACTGTCGTATATCAAATGATAGTGAGTGACTCAATTTACAGTGACGATGAGCTTCGAATGAGAAAGGGGCTCTTTAAATTATGGTCATGTGATTGATGTGATGGTCATGATTGAATGATTGCATTGGTCACTGTCCTGTTGACGGCGTTCCACGTGCCCTTACCTCGACAAATTTCTTCGATGACATTCTTCGCGTTAAGTGCAGATATCTCCCATCCAGTACTGTTATGGTAAATTTTGAGCTGGTTACTCGTTGATTTCTTAGATGCGTGCCTCAAAGCCATGCGACCCCATTCAGAAGCGCTCGTAATTATAATCTACTGGAATCTCCATTTACGAACCAAACTGGAGGGTCGTAAATTGAATAAGTGCATAAAAAAACTCGTTATTTGCGATTTACTTCATAAAACTAAACCTTGTTATTTAGGTTTTACTTTTTACTTGTTCTGTAACGGGAAGCAGCCATATGGAATTTCAAAATGGCGTCAGTTATCGGACTCTGGTTCCTACACGTCATCCCAATTCCGAAAATACCAATATTGTGGGTTATTTGGTAGTGTTCCCCAATTTTTTCAGCAACCGGAAGCCACCATCTTAGATTCCAAAATGGCATCAGACATGGATTTCCGGTCCCTTCTCATCCAATGCTGCAAAATATCAAAATCAGTATGTATCTACTAAATACTGAATTTCACAAGCCACCTGATGTCAGTATCAGTTCACCCAGTTACAATATCAATGTCATTCGCTTTACCGCGAGTACCGATCTTTATAAAACTCATTAGTAATATGAAAACAATGCAGCGGTTGTACAAAATAGTTGATTTATTGAGATAAAAGAAAGATTTTCAACTTTTCTCTAGTGGTATTCATATGGATTGTAATGACATTATGCTTACTGCGAATATCAGTATCGTAAGTGAAATTCAATGCTAGATCAATATCCTACGTCAATAGACATTTTTGACAGCACGCAGCACTATTCACATGATCCTGATTTATAAAAGACCCCTATTGTGGAGTATTTGGCAGTGTTTCCCAATTTTATGTAACTGGAAGCCACCATCTTGGTTTTCAAAAGGGCGTCCGACATGAATTTCCGGCTCCTACACATCACCCTGATTTCAAAAATATCCATATTGAGGGGTATTTGGTACCGTTTCCCAGTTTGTCTGTAACCGGAAGCCACCGTCTTGGATTTAAAAATGGTTTCAGACATGGATTTTTCAGTCCCTACAAGTTACCCCGATTCCAAAAATATCTATATTGTGGGACATTTTACAGTATTCTCCTATTTATCTGTAATCGGACACCGCCATCTTGGATTGAAAAATGGCGTCAGACATCGATTTCCGGTTCTAACACGTCATATCGATTCCAAAAATACCCATATTGTGGGGTATTTGACAGTATGTTCCAATTTTCTGTAATCGGCTTAAATTTCGAAGTGGTGTCATACATGGGTTTCTCGTCCTTTCATGTAGCTCCGATTCCAAAAATACCCTTATTATGAGAAACTTGACAGTATTTCAAAGTTTTTCTGTTACAGGAAGCCGCCATCTTGAATTTCGCATCAGATTTACAGTCCCTACACGCCAACCCATTTAAAAAACACCCATATTGTGGGGTATTTGACAGTATTCTCAAATTTCTTTGTAATCAGTTGGATTTCAAAATGGCGGCACACATCGTTTTGCAGTTTGGCAATGAAAAATGAATGTCACAATAGTTTCGCCGGATGAGTGAACTCTTCACTAATAGAGGAAATGGATGTAATGTCGGCCTAAATGCCCCTAATTTGGGCCCATACATAAATTCGGCAATCAACTTAATTTTCAATAGCGACCAAAAATATCCATAAGTATTGTCCCAATGATGCGTTCATCTAGATAAAATTGATAAATAGCAGCTTTTTAGCGATGGGCCTAATATTAGATCCATAGGCCAACATTAGAGCCATTTACCCTAGGTATTGTTCATCTGAACAACTTTGCCCAAGTCGGGAACCTTCTATCTAGTCAAGATGTTAAATTAGGTCAAACCTTGGGTCAAACAATTCAAAGTGAATGCCACACTACTGCCGCCTGGTGAGTGAATTATGAACTAAACTTTTAACTTTAAGATAGGACTTGTCCAACTGAACAACTTTGCTCATGCCGGGAATCATCCATATGATAAGATAGCGTTATATAATGTGTTTTTAAGATGGTGCAACTTGATGATTCTCGTTTTAGCGCCATCTAGTGAATACAATTTTTTTGTGTGTCTTTATTATAGAGATTTTTAGCCATATAGCTAGTTCATCTCTTAAGATAGAATAAAAAAGGAGAAAACAAATTGGGTTCTCGGAAGAAGATTCCCAATCTTGGCTGTGGTACATTAATCTTGCTAGAATGAAAAGGTGTAGAAAACTGCCAAAAGGGCCAACAAACTGGAAATACAAACAAGGAATACTCAGCTATTGTTGTAAAGGTTCGCCTCTTTTAGGAAGGTGATGAGGGTGGCTGCTGCCAGGGACTCGTCGCCCAACAGGTTCCGAATGCTGATTGACTCCAAGCCGAAGGCAGCCCGAAGGTCCTCCAGCTCCGCGCAGTTCACGAAGATGTGCTCCACGGTGGATGGCACTTCGCAGGTTTCGCAGGTCCTCCGGAACGGTGTTCGTCCGAAGTTGTGGGAGACTCTGCTGTGCCCGGTGCGCAGCGTTGACACCACTCGTTGTTCTCTTAGGCTTGGTCGATCCTTCCAGATTCCGGTGGTCGCCTCCGAAGGTGGTGCGTCCTGTTGTTCATCCACTCGGTGTCCCAGGCTCTCCGAACCGTCCGCTTGATCCACTTTTTGACATCTTGGAGCGGTACATTGCCGGTGGACCTGGGTCCAGTGTGGCCTGAGCCGGCGAGGTGGTCGACTATTACGTTCCTTGGATCCTGGAGTGACCGGGTACCCACATGAATACAGTGTTAGGCGGCGCATGCTTTACCGTCCCTTGGATCCACGGATGCTTCGATGTTTCTGTTGTTAGGGCCAATATAACGCTGTGTGAGTCAGTTACGACTAATATCGGCCGGTTGGGCGGTAACTTAACCGCGTGGAGAATGGCCGCTGCCTCAGCTGAAAACGCCGATCATTAGGTCGCGATCTGCTCACAAGCAGACCATCTCCGGAGGCCCCCATTCCCACTCCGCTCCTGGAGAGAGAGCCGTCGGTGTACCTAACTTCATAACATTGGTAGTGCGCCCCGAGAGTTTCGTCAACTGTCCGGCATAAAGCCAGCGAGTTGTCTCCTACCTTGAGGCGGTCCTTGATTCGGCTGTCAATTTTGTTCTTGTGCGCAGGGTTGCTTCCACTCACTTGCTATAAAAAAATGTTTTTCGGAATTGTGCAATCAGTAGATGTTATAATGGTATGTTGTACTTTTAAGTAACAGGTAGAGGGTGTAAAGTATGTGTATGACTCATAAAACCTGTCAATTTCGCTTTCAGAGCGTCACAATCAGCGATCTTATGATTCGTGAGCGTTCACTCTGAGTGAGCGCTCACGAGTCGTAAAATCGCTGATTGTGACGCACTGGAAGCAATATTGTCAAATTTTATGTGTCAAACATATGCTTCATGACCTCTTCTTGTAACTTACAAGTTCTAATTGGCATTATACTATTTCATGATTTCATAATTCCGAAATAATTTGTTTATAGCAAGTGAGTGGAAGCAACCCTGAACGCGATCAATTGTCTCATCATCAATTACAACAGAGACGTTCTCATTTACTCGATTCCGTGAAATTACCATAAATTTAGTTTTACTTGTATTCAATTTCAACTGCTTATACTTCAACCATCTACTAAGAGAACGCAAATATTTATTCAAGTGTAAAACGGCATCATCTTAATCCTTAGCTGCAATGAATAACACAGTATCATCTGCAAAAAGATTAATGTCGCAAAATCGTAAAACACGTCGCAAGTCATTAATATACATAATAAATAACAGGGGCCCTAATACACTTCCCTGGGGTTCTCCAAGGTTATTCCCCACGGGACTGGAAACAGAATCATTAAAAACTGTCCGTTGAGTTCTGTCAGACAAATAGCTTTCAAACCATATATATACAGTACTCGTAATTCCAAAGCGCTTGATTGATCTTAACAATAAGGGCATAGAAATGGTTTCAAAAGCGCGTTTTAGATCAAAAAACAGCAACAATCGTATCTTTACACTCCAAGTTATTTTTCCACTTCTCTAATATCAAATTGAACGCGGTTTCACAAGAATGACCTTCCTGATATCCCGATTGTTTCAAATTTATTTATTTATTTAATACAAGTATTAAGCGTAGTACAAATAACCACATGTGTTCTCAAAGCTCGTACTACACTGAGAGATGATCAGTTCCGTCTCGAAAATTGTTGTTTACATTGATTTTTAAAGTATACGTATGAGGCAGCTTGTTTGCAATTCATAGGCAGTTCATTCCATAATTTCGCAGCACGGTGATGAAAAGAGCATCTGTAGATCTCTGTACGACATCTAGCGAGTGTTAAATTTCTTGAGCGAGATGACCTCAAAAATGAAAAGAAATTATGCAAATAAACAGGACCTTCATTCAGAATTTTGCAAGTTTGGGTACATACTCTCAGCTTCACGTAATTTTCATAAGTGCAACCTAAAATCCCCTTGTGATTGATGCCAATATGTTCAAAGCGAGGAATTTTATAAACATATCTTGTAACAGCATTTAATGCAAGCTGTAATTTTCGAGTATTATTGGAGGAAGTAGATGTATATAGAACATCAGCATAGTTAAATAGCGGAACTAGAAGACTTTGAGCTAATTTCAAACGAATATGTTTAGGAGTACAGTCTCTCAACAGCACTAATGAATGCAGACCAAAAAATACTTTTTTTGAAACACTGTTTACTTGTGCAGTCTAGTTCAGATGCGAGTCCATTATTATTCCCAAATTCTTAACAACATCTGAATATGCTATTGCGGTATCACCTATCATAATGCAAGAAGCATCTGAAATGTTTACTGATCTATTTTTAAATATGATTGCTTGAGTTTTGTTTGCATTTAATTGTAAGCCGTTTGTTACACTCCATTCACAAATTTTTGAAATATCCGAATTAACACAACGTACGATATTTTGTAAATTTTCGACTTTACCAGAGAGGTATAACTGAACATCATCAGCATAGAGATGGTAAGCACAATAATTTAAAATACTTTGAAGGTCATTGATGAACATGGAAAATAACAGTGGACCTAGAACAGATCGTTATGGCACACCACTTGTTACATTCAAAAGTTCCAATTTTGTATTATTAAATTCAACATATTGCGTTCGTCCCGTAAGATATGAGGAAAGTAAGTTTACAGAAGTTGTATCGAGATAGAAAAAACTACGTAGCTTCCGACATAACAATTTATGATTGATAGAATCGAAAGCTTTACTAAAATCCAAAAGAACTAGAACTGTTAGATTACGTTTGTCAAGCGCAGTTTTTATATCGTTTTCTATTTTAATCAAAGCTGTTGTAGTACTGCAATGTTGACGATAACCAGATTGTAAAGGACATAGTAACGTATTATGAATCAGATAATCGTTTAATTGTTTAGTCAGAAGACTTTCAAAATTTTTGGAAATAGCAGGTAGGATGCTAATCGGTCTGTAGTCCTTGTTGTTCATTGGATTATCAATTTTGCCAATAGGTACAACACGTGCTATCTTCCAAAGCTGTGGAAATGTTGAAGTTGTTATAGTGTGATTGTATAAGTTCGTTATGGTAGGAAGAATGACAACAAGAGTTTTTTTTTCAAAACGCTGAGTGGTAACTGGTCAAAGCCGATAGAATCACTGGACGCGGAATTGAATTCGGGCAGGACTTCTTCATTCGTTACATTCCTAAATGAAAAAGAAGATGACGAGGACCTACCAGCCACAGATTGTTCATCAAAAGTAATAGGAGCTTGATTTGACATGAAGAACTGATTCAATGATTCGGCAGTGATGTTACATGTGTTCTGGTATCAACAAACTATTACTTTTTAAATACTCCAACAGCTGGCCTTGAAAAACAAGTTCCAAAATTTTCTCTAATGTGTGCAACATGTTGATGGGACGAAACTCTTCAGCTTTAATCGTTCCAGCAACTTTTTGAATAGGGACCAATAAGGATTCCTTCTAAATTTGTGGTACATGTCCAGTTTGTAATGATTCATTCAAGGTCCAGCAAGATGTGACCAATGACATGAAAGCAATCTTGAATAACTCTAGCATTAACATTATCTACTCCAGCCGATTTTCCTAGTGAAAAACAAATAACTCTAAGTTCATCTAATGTAATTGGGTGAAAAACTTCAAATCTACAACTACTATTAACTGGCTGTTTTATTTCGTCAGGTTCATCGACCAATTCAATGGATTGATTAATCAATGAAACTTACTTGTTCTGACTGTTCTAATGTGCCATTAAAAGTTATGGACCGCGGTTTGCAATTACTAGGTTTTAATAAAGATTTCAAAATTTTCCATAACTTTTTGCTCTTGTTTTGATGCTGATCAATCTTCCTTTGAACATATTCGCAACGAGTTTTCTTTATCGATTGTGAATACTTATTACGCGCGATTGTGTACCTATTTCAATGATTGTCATTATTTGATCTACAAAACTTTTTGTACCATTTGTCCCTTTTCCGTTTAAGACGCAAAAGATCCAAATTGTACCAGCTGTTCGAGTTTTTCAAAGAAACAAACTTTTGCTCAGTTGATTGGTACACGTTTTCAAAGCGTTATTAAGAACAGCTGTAGATTCATCTAAGTTACCGGCCGCGAATGGAAAATCCAGGCTTCTCTCAACAAGATTTGAAACAGCTTGCTTCGAATATTTCCTCCAGCACTTCAATTTTACAAAATTATCGTTATCGTTAACATGGTCTAAGACATTAATCACTAAGGTCTCATGATCGGTTATTTTCAAATCAGTATCCGTAACTGAACAAATGGAATCAAAATTGGAAAAAATGTGGTCAATTAAAGTTCTACTGTGCCTGGAAATATGCGTTTATTCATTTAACGTTTGCTTTAAATAAAAAAAAACTCAGCTAAACACTTCAATTATGGTTATCACGCCAATTAATATTAAAATCACCAGCCAATATATTTAATTTACTAGAAACAATGAATGTCTCGAGCCAGTTCTCTAAAGCTTCAACAAAACGCTGGTCAATAGAACTGGGAGAATGATACAAAAAACCATAATTACCCATCTTCATGCCACGTACAACTGTAATGCCCAAGAACCAGTTGCCATCAATAACTTCGTTGGTACGAAGGTTGAATTGAACTGATTCTTTGACATAAATAGCAACACTGCCAGTGTGTCTAGAATGTGATAAACAAGCAGCAACAATATATCCCGGAATACTTTACTGATCAAAAGCTTCAGCTTCTACAGTATGATTTTTAGATAATAATACTAAAAGAGGACGTTTTTCCTCAACAATCTGACGTTGACAACCCCGCAATATTCAAGTATAAAAAATCGAATTGATTCACATTCCTGGAACTTGGCTGCTATTTATTGAAACGCAAGCTGCTTTTCTTCTGATCAAAAAGTCTTTTATAGAGCAAACATTCCGAGCTAAATGCGGCATGGTTGACGTCCAAGTTCATCTTCGTTCCTTATTCGTTTTCAAACAATTAATACATTTCAATACAGTTGACGTACACTCTGACGTTTTGTGTTGTTGGCTGCACCTAGAGCATCTATCACAATTTTTGCAATCCATGCTCTTGTGCCCAAATTCTCCACATTTGAAGCATCTCAACACATTAATCGCGGGAACTATCGAGCACCGATCAAACCCTACATTTACTTTTTTCTCACATAACAAACATTTATACGTATCGACATCGACTTCAATTACAACACTAAACTTGTTATAAGTGAAGCGTGGATTTCCAAACATTCATCCAAATTGCTCTTGCATTCCGGTTTGTAGTACACTCCATTTGCGCAGTAGCTGAAAGACTTGTGACCGGCATCGATAGCAATCGACAGCCCTCGGAAGCTTACATTTCGAATTTAAATGTGAACCGAGAAGTAAATAGCTGGTCTCAGTTCCTCTAGTATATTCTATTAGAGTAAGTTTCTGAAATACACAGTCTAACAGCACGTAATGTTGTGAACAACTTCAATGACAACTGTACAGCAGTGCTCCAATTTTATTTAATGAACAATCCAATGCCTACGAGATTGTGCCGATAGATGTGCCCAAGCTGTGCCGAATCTACTTTTGGCATACTGTGCTGAGTGACTTACCCCTTGGTTGTTCCCGAGAATCTCCGGACACAGAAGATGTCGAAGTTAGCCAAGAGGTTCTTAGGCACCATGAATGGACAGGTGTATTTGGAAGAGTGTCTCCAAAATTGGCTTCTTCTGAAGGCTCACGACGGTCCGACGATCTTCTGGCCGGATTTGGCATCATGCCTTAACATAAAGGACGTGCTAGAGTGGTATAAGGCGAATGAAGTCCATTTCATGCCGGAAGATCTGAACAACCCAAACACTCCGGAACTGTGCCCAATAGAAAAATACTGGGCCATTAGGAAGGAGCTCCTTCTAAAACGGCCCCAATTTAGGGGGATAGAATGTAAAAGAAATGAAGAAAGCATGGGTTAATATGCAAAAAACTCTCGATTCTGAAGTCATGCAGAAGGTTATGGCTGGGGTTATGGCCAAGGTTCGCGCATTTGGATATAAAGGCGAAATAAATTAAATGAATGATGCCACAACTAATTTTAATTGCTTTTTTTTACTCCCTGAAAATTTGGTGATAATCGGATAAAAACTCGAATTTTGAGAATGAATTTTGCGTGTACGAATTTTAAACGGTACACCCTTTAAGTAAACTTCAAAACACTTTTTCTCAAAAACCCAAGGTGCATTATTTTAAAACCTTCGCAGATTTGATTGTTAGGATCAATACTTACTTCCTGTGAAGTAAAATCTGAGGTATATGAATGTTGCAAAAAAGTAGGAAGTTTCATAAGTATTGCGAATTGCGTTATTCAATTTGTTGGATCGTATCGTTGGAAGGAGATTCTTAAATTCGCGTGGATTTCATGTAAGTGCCTCTGCTTACGGGTCCACCCCTCCGTTTTTGACCCTTCATACAGCGATATTGTGAATTCAGATCGGTAGCTCAAATGGATCTTGCTATAAGGTGGAGCGACGTAAAGATTGATTCTATCCAACAATTGGAATCATTTTCTGAAAAGGCAAACGATAGAATTATAAATTCCTACAACATTAGCTGTTCTATCAAACGGTCGTCTTCTAACAGAGATGTGCCGTGGTGGAATTTGAAATTGGAACGCCTTCGGAAAGTTTGACGGAACATGTTCAATAGGGCGAAAATCACTTCTGATTGGACTCAATATAAGAAAACCCTATCTTTTTTTTTTTCCTTTGGGTTGTTTTTTCCGTCGATCTTGTTTTCCGTGCTGAGCACCAATGCTACCGACGTGCCAGGAATGCAGCTCCCACACCTGGACCCTACCTATCGACCCATCAACTCATGAACCGGGGACCAACGGCTTTACTTCCCATCCGAAGGAAGGCGTGATCAGAGATGTTATGCCTCAGAACATCCCGGCGGCGCCGGCTGGGATTGAACCCAGGCCTGCTGGGGTGAGAGATAATCACGCTTACCACTACACCACCGGCGCCGTTGAAAACCCTATCTGAATATAATAATGAAATACGGAAATCTAAGAGGCGATCTTGGATTCAAATGTGTGAAAATATAAACAGTACTCCTATAGTCTCGAGATTACAGAAAACTATTGCGAAAGACCATACGATTGAACTTGGTAATCTTAAATGTCATGATGGAGGATTTACCAAATCTCCCTCTGAAACTATAAATTTAATGATGGAAACACATTTTCCTGGTTCGGAATTGTGTGTGGAATCAGATGTTTCTGATTCTGTTGGTGAAATGTGTTCTATGGAGAACTCGCCAGTGTCTCAGAGAACAGAAAACGCCATACCAGATAAAGCTGATGAAATTTTCATAATTGCCAGAGTGGAGCATGCTGTGAGATCTTTTCAGCCTTTTAAATCTGCGGGTGTGGATGGCATATTCCCGGCACTACTTCAAAACGGTGAAGCAATGCTGATTCCGTCTCTAACTAAGATTTATAAGGCGAGTTTAAGATTAAACTACATTCCATCAAAATGGAGATTGGTAAGAGTTATATTCATACCGAAAAACGGGAGGCGTGATAAAACGCAGCCAAAAGCATTTAGGCCTATTAGTCTCTCATCAATTTCACAGAAGACTATGGAAAAGGTGTTGAATGACTTCATCAATTCAACTTACATGTTAACGCATGCAGTATCTAATTTTCAGTTTGCGTATCAATCTGGAAAATCAACAGTTACTGCTCTCCATCCAGAAATCGCACATCCTGTTCTTCTATGGTTGACGCCATGAAGAAAAAAAAACTTCGACACGCACATCGACAACTGGATTCATACTATGCTTGCAAAAAGAAAAGTCACTTCTGGGCTGGGAAGCTCATCTATAACAGTAAAGGCAACGAAAGGCTGTCCTCAAGGAGGAGTCCTCTCACCACTAATGTGGTATTTAGTTGTAGATGATCTTCTAAGAAGCCTAGAGGCGAAAGGTTTCGAAGTTGTGGGCTTTGCGGATGATATAGTCATCGTAGTCAGAGGAAAGTTTGACGCTATCATTTCAGAAAGAATGCAACAAGCTCTAAAGTTTACCCAATCTTGGTGTATTAAGGAGGGCCTAAACATTAATCCGTCAAAAGTAGTAACCGTTCCTTTTACTAGAAAGAGGAAGTTCAACCTAAAGGAGTTCAAGCTTGGAGGAGAACAGATCCATCTTAGTGAACAGGTCAAATACCTAGGAGTTATATTGGATGCCAAGTTGAATTGGAATGCTCAGATTGATTATGTGATCAACAAAGCAACCAGTGCCCTGTGGTTATGCTCCAAAGCTGTTGGCAGAAAATGGGGTTTGAAACCAACAATGACAATGTGCATTTACACATCAGTAATCCCTCCAAAAGTAACTTATGCTTCGCACAGAGGAAGCTGGCAAAACTACAACGTCTAGCATGTATTGCTATAACGGGTGCGATGCGCAGCACCGCATCAAAAGCGTTAGATGCAATTCTGCCCTTGCATGAATACGTGCAACTAGAAGCGGAAAGAATTGCTCTAAGGCTCAAAAGGTCTAAAAAAGTAATGCCTGGTGACCTGGCTGATCACCTAAGCATTTAACAATACTTCCAAAGAGGGCCAGTGATGAGTATGAATGGAGACTGGATGAAACCAGAGGACAATTATGACCCTCCCTTCAACGTATGTGAAATGCTGCGTTCGGATTGGGAAGTCGGTGGTCCTAGCGTTCGTCAAGGCTCAATCATATTTTTCACACATGGCTCAAAAATTGGAAGACTAACAGGTGCAGGAATCTTTGGCCCTGGGCAGTGATGGCATAATCCTCACTCAAATGATTTTGTTTCGCTCTCAAGGGCTCCCAATATCACGCATGATATTTTAATAAAATATCAAGCATGATATTGTTTTTACAAGCTCCTTTGATATTGCGAGACTATTCAGAACATGTAAAATTGCAGCCACGAGTTGACTTACCACAAAAATGATTCCTTTGCACATCGTTTTCTTAGAAAGAGAAAGCATAGTTTGCTATCTTTCTTTACGCTTCACAGATGGCAGACACGAAGTTACTGCTGCCAGCAGTGATGGAAGTTTCGTATCGTGTTCGGATGTACAGCAAAAATCTTGAAGCTCAAACTCAACACAGTTTGGTGAGAATTGTAGCCGGAGAGTTTTGTTAGCATGATATCATAGCAACCGTATCACAGCTTGTAATATCATCTGCTGTTGTTTGCGTGTTGAGTTTTTGGTCTACGATACTCAAATGAGATTATTCACATTGGTGAGATTAGATTTTTTGATATTTTCACAACACTGGCCCTGGGGCAAATATTTCAGTAGCGATGAGACATTGTCCAACAGTGTTTCAAGCGGAAATCGTAGCCATACTTGAATGTGTAAGTGTTTGCCTAAGGAGAAAATATAGATGTGCAAATATCTGTATTTTTTCTGACAGTCAAGCAGCACTAAAAGCGCTTCGTGCTTACAAATGTACATCAAAAATTGTCTGGGAATGTATTCTCTTGTTGCGAGAGCTGTGCAAACAGAACTCAGTAAACTTATATTGGGTTCCTGGACACTGTGGCATTGAAGGGAATGAAAGGGCAGACGATCTCGCAAAATAAGGTTCCAATTCACCGTTTATTGGCCCAGAACCACACTGTGGAATATCAAACTGTACGGTAAAAATGGAGCTCAAGCGCTGGGAAGAACAAAGGGTGATGGCCAACTGGATGGCGGTCACGAAGTGCAACCAGTCGAAAAGATTTATAACTCCAAATTTAACACATACCAAAAAGCTCTTGGAGCTCAATAAACGGGCTCTTAGTATATACACTGGCCTAGTAACTGGGCACTGTCCGAGTAGATATCATTTGAAGAACATTGGTCGGGTTCAGAGCGATATCTGCCGTTTTTGTAGCATAGAACGTGAAACCTCGGAACATCTGCTCTGCAGTTGCGTTGCATTACACAGGTGTAGATCTAAATTTCTTCGTAGTGTTATCTTACAACGTAGTGGAATTTGGTCAGCTAATCCTGGAAAGGTAGTTGGTTTCATAAACCATATCATACCTGACTGGGAAAGGACGTGTCCAGGCAATTAGCTGTCCACTCATTAAATGATGGTCTGCTTGCATGATTACTGTTCGGGGTACCACAAAAGTTCATATAATGGACGCAGTGGTTCAACTCCCACCCACAAAAAAAAAAAAAAAAAGTAAAAAAGCGGAGCTGCATACAAGACAAGATCTTTGAAGGGATGGTGGCTACCTTACATACATACACACATTACATACAAAATGTCTACCAATTATCTGAGAAGTCATTCGAAAACATTCATGCACTCAACTGAATTCTCCCGTCGCAAGATTGGCTCGCAAGTTTTGTCGCAAGATACATTCTAAATATATTCAAAACCTGTACCAAAAACAACCCATGCCCTACCCTTCGCCATTAAACCACTTTTCTAATTGCATATCAAGCAAGCGATTCGGTTTTGCAACTTGTTCTGCCACCATCGTGACACAAAGTTGTACAAAATATCACCCGATTTGCAACACGTCTTTCTATTTTTTTTTTATTCATCCCAAACTGTTCCGCATCAAACTGCCATGTTCTTCGGAGGATTGCTTACATGTGCATATACAAACAAAACTTGTTCCTTACTTGCTTCCTTCTCGGTAGTCTCGGAGAATGCGAGTGGTTTGCAGGCTCGCTCCAGGACTAGTGCCCAAAAAGTTCAGAACCCCTTTCCGAAAGAAGAAGGGGCTTCCCTGTGGCCTGTTAGACCCCCCCCCTTCTCCCCGCCTGACCGTGGAAAAGTGGAGGTCGAATGTCAAGTGGTGCAAATTTGTCACAAAAGTTTCATGCTTTTTTCGCCGGTGGGGGCACGGGAGGGTTATAAGTTGCTTACTTTTTATTATGGCCTTTCGTGTGGGAGGGCAGATTTCTTGGATGCACAGCGTACCCAACAAATAGTGATTAAAAGTTTTTGGAAGGTTTTTTTTTGTTGCCTGTTTGATGGAGAATTTTCCGGGTTCGAGTTCGGAAGGTGAAACAAATCTTGAGAGGTTGTAATTTTAAACCACCCGGATTTATGAGAAGTTGGTGACAGTTCGAGTGTGGAGTGCCATTTGTCTCGTTTACAATGTGAGCACCTACGGTAATACACTAAAGCTCCCAAAGTGCCACAAACGGTAAGCAACTGGTTGACTTCCCTGAGCAATTGATATTTTTGAGGGGACGTATTTTTTAACCATAAAATGAATTCACCTCACGACTACCGCCCCAATTGAATAAAGCCGTCCTACCCTAGCCAATTCGATGACATTTAAAAATTCCCCACTGCGGTCGGCAAAATTGACCTTATCCTATTGGCCAGCCGATAATCATTAAGTGCCGTCCAATCGATAACAATATCGTACACAACGTCGCATTGAATGCGAAAATAAAATCCCACTCCTTTCAGATCGATTCCCAGGGCCAAAAAAAATGCGGTTAAACAGAGTCACGTTCCCATGCAGGGGGCTTCTTGATGCTGCTGCTGCTTTAGCCATTCGGAATTCCTGTCGGCGGCGCAGCATCGAGGGACACACGATGGGCAAGTACCGAAAAAAGCTTTAATTCAAGCATCAAATTTACATACAAATTGGTTTGAATCGCTTTGTAGAGCGCCGGTCCTTTCCTTTGTGATCGTTTCTTGTTCGGCTAATTTTGGGAACTCGGGACAAGGAGGTGCAATAATTGGCTTGTTGTCGCTTTCGATTATCATCGTCATTTTGTTCTTTGAAGCTCCCAGAAAGCGGTCACCCATACACGCACTCCTCCGATCGGATCTGTTTTTTTTTTTTTTTTTTGTAACGTTCTTCCGGCGAATTTTCAATGTCAAGGGAGGGGAGGCTCCCCCCCCGGGGTTTATCACAATGTTCATAATTCGCCAGTTTTTCCTCCATCGTTCGGTTTGTTGTTTTACTCTGGTTTTTCGAGATTTTAGGCTGAGGTTGTTGGTGTATGATTATCATATAGCCTACAGAAATGCCGACGTAAAAAAAAAAAAAAGTTCGAAATCGGAGAAAAGCCACAACAGAAAATGACGGTCGACCCCACTTTATATGCCACGCTTCGTGTGGAAACAATCGAGATGAAAGCGACGAGATAATTGAAATAATTTCTAGATTTTGTTCAGAACGGAGGGTGGTGGCGGGTGGCGGTGAGCCCTCAGTCTGCGAGCTCTTGAATTTAAAACTTTTAGCGGAGACATTTCGAAAGTGGACTCACTTTCTAGGCCTTGCTCTCCTGATTGCTGAGATACGATGAAAAGTTTAATTTGATTTTCTTTTTTGGGGTACAGATGGATGAAGGGGATGGTTGGAGCTGGTGCTGGATGGAGTAAAATGACCGCAATGTTTTCTGCATAAGGTCTAGGTCACTGCAGCAACAGGAGCAGTGGATGGTGGTTTTGGGAAAAGAAATCAAACCGTTGGTTTAAGGACGAAGCGATATTAAGTTTGAATGTTTAAAAACCGGAAGATCGGATATTTGAAAGGGAATGAGAAATTTATTTTTTATGAAATTTTGATGGGAACACTTCAAGTGTTCTCCAGATTAAACGCAGAAACTTTAAAATATTTCCTTAATTTCAATCACCTGTTAATGCTATTAAACCCACTCTACAAACAATCATCAGTTTCAATGATAATTGCGAGAGGGAACTCACTCTCTCTCTCTCTCTCGCAGCATCCAGCAGATCGAGGTAATTAACCGAAGATCAACCGATAGGCATGATACTGATGATCAATTATTATAAATTCAGTCTGAACTAAAGTGTGCTCCTGATCACTTGTGTTCTCCCTCAAACCAGTGCTTAATTTTCAAGAGAAGAAAATTGTATTCAAAGTGTTACCGCGAGGCAATTAATTTAGGATCAAGGCTATAAGCTAACCCGCATTATTGCATAAGTCTTAGCTGATGTCGATACCAACCGACAGCTCGCTTACATAATCTGACTGCACTATTTACTTAGGATGCATATGCGCTCGAGTAGGATAAACACGCCCACACGTGACATCCCAAGTAACATTTCCAGTTTTATAGAGGTTTTATAGCATTCTATAAGTCTTAATCATGGTCTACATAACCTTCATAAAACCAAAATTGTTACTTGGGATATCTGCGCATGTAGATTAAGATTGGTTTTCCCTCTTTGTTCATCCTTCACGAAGGATAATAATCTAATGTTTAAACGTTACAAATGTTCGAATTCTTATTTGTAGAGCCATATTGGATCTGAGTTACAAAAAGCACCGGTGGTGTAGTGGTAAGCGTGATTACCTCTCACCCCAGCAGGCCTGGGTTCAATCCCAGCCGGTGCCACCGGGATGTTCTGAGGCATAACATCTCTGATCACGCCTTCCTTCGGATGGGAAGTAAAGCCGTTGGTCCCCGGTTCATGAGTTGATGGGTCCAAGTGTGGGAGCTGCCTTCCTGGCACGTCGGTAGCATTGGTGCTCAGCACGGAAAACAAGATCGCCGGAAAAAAACAAACCAACGGAAAAAAAAATGAGCATATTGAGAAAAGGACCGAAAAGGACATAGCGTAGAAATTCGATTATAACTAGCAGGAATTAGCTTAAAGTTTGGTATTGAGAGAGAGAGACATGGAAAATTCCATAGTGACAGAAAACAATTTTTACATAATTATAGATGATGATGATGATGATGATGATGATGTTGGAGGTAGAAACCTAGCAAGCGACGAATAATCGAAGCAACCTACAAATAAATGTATTCTCATAGTCTGAAATTAAATGCCATTCCAAGTTTGTCTCTCATCAAGCTAAGACGTATTTTCAAGTAGTAGTAAATCCGGTCTACGGCCATATCACATTCTAGAGGTTATGGGCCCAGAATGAAAAGATCTGGAATAACGAAGCTGACGAACGAAAACTACGAAACCTGGAAGCTGGAGGTGGAATTCCTGCTGGTTCGCCAAGGACTATGGAAGTACATCGTGCCCGGAGTCAAGCCGGAAGGGGCTGCAAACCGAGCGAACGCGGCGGAGCTGATTGTCTGGGACGAAGGGGATCAGAAAGCGCGTGCGACCATTGGGCTGCTGCTGAGCAGGAGTCAACACGGCCATATCCGGGCTACGAAAACCGCAAAGGAAGTATGGAAGAATCTGGAGAAGCAACATGAAAAGAAGTCACTAACGGCGAAGGTTCACCTGCTGAAGCGGATTTGCGATCTCAAGTTCCAGGAAGGAGACGACATCAAGGACCACCTGGTAGAATTTGTTGGAGAGTTTGTTTGAAAAACTGGCCAACGCTGGTACGAAGCTCGACGAAGATTTGCAGGTAATCCTGGTGTTCCGCAGTCTACCAAGCTCTTTTGACTACCCTCGAAAATCGGTCGGAGGACGAGCTGACGCTAGCCCTTGTAAAGGATAAAATTATCAATGAGGTGCAGAAGCGAAAAGGGACTCTTCCGGCGGATTTAGCGGTATTGAAGGTGGCCGGGAAATCGAAATGCATTGTGTGCCACCACTGCCAGAAGATCGGCCACAAGAAGCGAGACTGCAGAATTTGGCAGAAGCAGAGCCAGGATGAAGTTTCTCGAAGTAAAAAATCGGTTGCCAAGGAAACCAAGAAGTTTGCCAAGCAACAGGCAAATGCAAGAAAAACGGAGTCCACTGAAGAGGATTTCGTTTTCAGCGCTCGTGAAGGACCAGTGACGAAATGGATCGTGGATTCTGGAGCCAGCTCCCACATGTGCGCCAATCAAAAGTTTTCGTATCCGTTAAGAAACCACGAGATGATATCCCAAGTTTCGTTAATGTCGCTAATGGGAAGAAAGCATTCGTGAAAGGTGTGGGGAACTGTCAGATCCATTGCTACGGGAAAGACAGCGAAGCGAAGCAAATCGTGCTCACCGGTGAACCTCGTTTCCGTCGGGAAACTCGTCCAGAAAGACGCAGCGGTAGAGTTCAACGACAATGGCTGTAAGATTGTCAAAGGTACACGGATTACGGCTGTAGCTCGCTCTGTAACAAAGCTTGATCCGAGTGGTAGAAGGATAATGATATATTGCTTGCCTGCTTTGTTGAACTTGTTTGGTCAGTTCCTGGAGCTTAATGTTGTTCCGGTTCCGGTGAGAGTTATAGCCATTAAAAAGTCTGGAAAACCCGCGTCAGATCACAACTCGTATCGTCCCATTGCGATGTTATCGTGTATTCGAAAATTGTTGGAGAAAATGATCCTTTTTCGCCTGGACAAATGGGTTGAGTTGAACCACCAACTCTCAGATACTCAATTTGGTTTCCGTAGGGGCAAGGGAACGAACGACTGTCTCGCGTTGCTTTCCACTGAAATTCAGTTGACTTTTGCTAAAAGAGAGCAAATGGCTTCTGTGTTCTTGGATATCAAGGGGGTTTTTGATTTAGTATCCGTTGAAGTTCTTTCAGAGAAACTCCACGATTGTGGATTGTCTCCATTAATGAATAATTTTTTGTACAATTTGCTGTCAGAAAAACATATGAGCTTTTCGATTAAGCTACATGGATCTCCCCCAGGGCTCATGTTTAAGCCCCCTTCTGTACAATTTCTACGTTAGAGAAATTGACAATTGTCTTAGTGACAATTGCACGTTGAGACAACTTGCAGATGACGGAGTAGTGTCTATGACAGGGCCCAGAAGGGCCGACCTGCAAGGACCCTTACAGGATACCTTGGACAATTTGTCTACTTGGGCTATTCAGCTAGGTATCGAATTCTCCACGGAGAAAACTGAGTTGGTCGTTTTTTCTAGGAAGCATAGCCCAGCACAACCGAAGCTTCAACTTTTGGGTAAACCGATCACTCATTCTATGTCTTTCAAATATCTTGGGGTCTGGTTCGAATCCAAATGTACCTGGAGATCCCACATTGAGTATCTGAGACGAAAATGACAACTAAGGATCAATTTCCTTCGATCAATTACCGGAACGTGGTGGGGAGCCCATCCACAAGATCTTCTGACGTTGTACCGGACAACGATTTTATCGGTTCTAGAATATGGTAGTTTTTGTTTCCAGTCGGCAGCTAAAACGCACATCATCAAGCTGGAACGGATCCAGTATCGTTGTCTTCGTATCGCGTTAGGATGCATGCACTCGACTCATACTATGAGTCTCGAAGTGCTGGCGGGCATGTTGCCACTATCCGTACGTTTTGACGTTGGATAACGTCTTTCGGCAACATACGGGGGTACAAAATTGAAAACAGTAATTTTGGATGCGTTACGAAAAATTAAAAGATTTTGAACGATAATAACTCAACCGTCTCTCGATAGATTTACGAGATAATGGCATCAATCGATTGTAAATATTTCTAGCAATTTGCTGAATGTTTCAAAACAATTGATTTCATTCAGTCAACTATTGAAAAATGGTTAAAAGTAAACCATTGTCTGAAGATGGTGAAAATCGATTGATTTTTTAATATTCTTATACTTTCTCCAACCGAGACATCAGATGCGAGTATCTGACACCTCTGATATTTTCTGTTCTACTATATAAGCGTCCAAAAAGGTCGCCCGTTCCATCTACCAATCCGCAAACCCGGTAAGGATCCAACATTGTCTTCAAGCTACAGACCAATCAGCCTCCTTTCAGCGCTGAGCAAATTGTTCGAGAAATTCATTCTCAATCGTTTGCTCAAGTTTGTCGAGGAAAATAACATTCTCCTTCCTGAACAGTTTGGGTTCAGAAAGGGGCACTCCACCAATCACCAGCGTGACAACATCCAGGGCATCACTAAACCTGCAATCCGTCGTTTGGCTCGTCGTGGTGGAGTTAAGAGAATTTCCGGTCTCATTTACGAAGAAACCAGAGGAGTGCTGAAGGTATTTCTGGAAAACGTTATTCGTGACGCCGTTACTTACACCGAACATGCGAAGAGGAAGACTGTCACCGCCATGGATGTCGTTTACGCTCTGAAGCGGCAGGGACGTACTCTGTACGGATTCGGGGGTTAATTTAGTATCATCGACTCAGAACCAAAAAACCGGCCCTTTTCAGGGCCACCATATTAATTTAAAAGGTGTTTTAGAATTGACTTTCTTGCCAGAATGTGAAAGGTTAAAGTGATGTGATGGAGCGTTCATCAATCTGCGGGTGTTAAGCTTAAATCAACGTAGGTCCTGCTGGTTACCGCTACTAATCCAGTACCGACAATATTCTGCATACATTTTGGTGTGGTAGTTCCAGATACGTCGTGCACTTCCGGAATCGAGAGAAGAAATTAATGAAAACGTCTGAGTTGTCCGAACGCGCTTTGGGGAAAGATATCGAGCTTATTCGAGCGTTTTATTTCGATAAGCAGCAGGTGTGCTGAAGGAATTACAGGGAAACGTCATTCGATGAACTGTTACATTCAAGTAATTTTTCCTCGGTATATGACCACAATTTTTAATAGGGCATCACGGCCACCCAAATTTGAGTTAAGTTAGCTTGTTGTAAGTGCAGGAACTCAGCAATGAGAAAATGTCTCATGTTTGTCCAGGATAAACTTACTGAGAAAAGTAAATATTGGACACACATTCATTGGTACTACTCCTACTTAGAGTAAAATAATTTCATTTTCCGGCTGATTTTTGAGATTTTCAACAGGAAACCATGAGCCAATATTACTCATCGCTGGGTTCCTTAACTATTGGCTACTAAAATTTAGGTCGTGCTTATCGCAGGGTTGTCATTGTCAAAACTCAAAATAGTAAACCTATAACACTCTTGTAACTTACAACTTGTACTGTTTATTTTTGATAGAATAAAAGGAAACAACGATTCAGTCCAATGGAAATGGAAAGCTTCATAAAATTTCCAACATAGAAATACAAATTGATTGTGGTACCTAATTCGAAGATTTTGTGTTGTGAAATTTTCAAATATTTCATAATTTGTGGATAAAGTCATTTGGATGAATGTGGCACGGTCTGCTACATACAATGAAAGAAATTTTTGTCATGTTTCCAGCATATTATTACTGATTTCGGTTTTAGTGACTTCAATTATGGTCCTCGGGTTAATTTTAAAGGTAGTGGAATTTTCCCATTTTTGAAATAACTCCGTTTCTTCTTATTCCATATAGAAATATTGCATCACTGGCACATTTTTAAGTCCTGCACATGTTGCAATATTAAATGAAACCTATGTTGATGAATTATGTCGATTAATGATATGATTAATAAATAAATGTGATGTCGCAATTCTTGAAACAGAACTCTTTAACTGCATTATTGGTAGTCCTGAAAAGGACTGTTTTGGGTAATTCTGTGTCGTTGAACATCAACCACACGTTCGAAGTTTACTTCTTGACGACCTTCTTCGGGGCCGCTTTCTTGGCTGGGGCGGTTCTCTTCGGCTTCGGGGTCTTTGGCTTCTTGGCAGCGGTCTTCGAGGGCTTGGTGGCCTTTTGCTTGGGAGTAGCAGCCTTCTTCACGGTCTTGGCAACGGCAGCCTTGGCTTTCTTCTCACCAGCTGGCTTCTTGGCAGCTTTAGCAACAGGCTTCTTGGCATTCTTATCACCGGCTGGCTTCTTCGCTCCGGTAGCTTTCTTGACCTTTTTCTCGCCGGCAGCCTTCTTCGGTTTCTTCTCAGTGGCGGCTTTCTTGGCTTCAGCCTTCAACTTGAATGATCCCGATGCACCGATTCCCTTGGTTTGGACAATCGTTCCTTTCTCGACGCCATTCTTCAAAGACTTCTTAAGGAACGGGGCTAGCTTGGCAACGTCGCACTTGTAGTTGGCAGCGATGTACTTCTTAGTGGCCTGCAGCGACAATCCGTTGCGTTCCTTCAGGGTTTTGATGGCGGCAACAACCATTTCGTTCACCGGGGGATGGGTCGATGGTTTCTTGGGTTTGCCCTGTCCCTTCGGGGCCCTTGGCTTCTTCGTCTTGGCTGGCAAAGTGGCAGCTGGTGCTGCAGCAGCGTTCACGAAATATTTTGATATTTTCCGGTAACACAGATTAAAAATGTTAATTAAGGTATTTATCTTTGCATAATCAAATAAGCTGTTATCGGAATTTTAGAGATAAATAGTTAAGGTATCAGCTCACCAGTAACAAAAATGGCTGAGGTCAGTGACAGAGTAGAGCAAACCCAACAACATCAGCCCAACAAAACGGCCCTTTTCAGGGCCACCAAACTTTCGCAAAAGAGTTATTAAGGAATATTCCTAAAATATAATATACACAATTAAGTACAACACATAACAGACGTTATCCAACGCCAACCCTGCGGTCGTATCTAGTATACAACCCTTCCAACTTTTTCAGAGTTATCTCTGAGGCTCCTCACCCGTTGCGAAGTAATGAACCCACTGGTGATCGAAAACTTTGAGAAGCTTCTGGAGCTAAATCCTCAAACATGTTTTATGACTTTGTACTACCTATATTTAACACAGGTCAGCCCTTCAAGAAATATTCCCAATCGTGTAGTCTTCTCCGATCTCGGCAATTCAGTGAATTTTGATTTATCTATGACGCAGGAAATCCGCGGAATTCCAGAGCATCATCGTCCTATGATTGCTCCGTCATTATACTCTGCAAAGTTTGGCCATGTTGATTCTGCAAGAACGTTTTTTACAGATGGATCTCTAATAGAGGAGTCCGCTGGTTTTGGTGTATTTAATGAATTTCATAGCGCCTCTCGAAAACTTGAAGCTCCTTGTTCTGTGTATGTGGCTGAACTGGCAGCAATTCACTACACTTTGGAAACTATTGCTTCACTTCTTCCACACCACTACTTTATTTTTACGGATAGTCTCAGTTCTGTCGAGGCTATCCGTTCCATTAGGTCGGTAAAGCACTTCTCGTATTTTCTCTTGAAAATACGAGAACTGCTTAGTGCTTTACCCGTGCGCTCTTTCATCATCACCTTCGCGTGGGTCCCTTCGCATTGCTCAATTTTGGGCAATGAGAAGGCGGATTCACTTGCGAAGGTGGGCGCTATGGAAGGCGACATTTATGATCGACAAATCGCCTATAGTGAATTTTTCTCTATTTATCGTCAGCAGTCGCTCGTTAGCTGGCGACATCAATGGAGTGAAGGGAGCTTGGGACGATGGCTACATGCAATTATCCCTAAGGTGTCGAAGTTTGCATGGTTCAAAGGGTTGGACTTGGGTCGAGACTTCATACGCGTGATGTCTCGTCTTATGTCCAATCACTATTGTCTATACGCTCACTTGTTCCGTGTGGGGTTACTTACTTAAGTGTCCTGAGCGCCATCCCTGGCGCAAAGGGCCAACGTGAAAGATCTCCATCCTGGGCGATTGTTTGCTTTCGCCTTGACCTGGGCCCAGGTCAAATTCCGGTCGACTTGCTTAATCTCCTTGTTTAGGCTTCGCCGCCATGAGCCCCTGGGTCTGCCTCTGCTGCGATGTCCGGCTGGATTCCAATCCAGCGCTTGTTTGCAGATTTCATTTCCGCTCTTCCGTAGAGTGTGGCCAACCCACCTCCACTTACGTTCCCGAATTTCTGTCGATATCGGCTTCTGGTGACACCGTCGATGGAGCTCGGCATTCGAAATCCAGTTGTGAGGCCACCAAGCACGAATTATATACCGCAGGCATCGGTTGATGAACACCTGCAGCTTCTGTGTGATCTCCGCTGATACGCACCATGTTTCGCTATATTGGAAACTTTCAACCTTCTCCACTTCCTGACCAGCTACCGTAAAATTGGATGGATTTCCCGTGTTGATATCCAACGATTTAGTCTTGCTGACGTTGATGTTGAGACCTGCCGCTGAGGAGCGTTCGGCGAGATCGTCGAGCTTACTCTGCATGTCAGAACGCCGTTGTGATACTAAAGCAACGTCATCCGCCAAATCTAGGTCGTTTAGATGCTCCATTGTAATAGGCTGCCAGAGCAACCCACGGTTCGGCACACGGTCGATCGCACCAACCATTATCTCGTCGATTACGATGAGGAACAGTAGCGGTGATAGAATACATCCGTGTGGGGTTGGGAGACAGCAATTTCTGTGAATGTGGACAAGGTTACCAGGACGCTGATCACATCCTTTGGTCTTGTGCGGAGTATCGTGGAGTCAGATCACATTTTTATGATTCCCTTCGGGCTCGAGGTAGACAACCTAATGTTCCAGTTCGGGATATTTAGGCTAGACGCGATCTGGAGTTTATGAAACTCATATATGTTTACATTAAAAATATTAACCTTAGCTTGTAAGTTTGATTAACCTTGTGTTTAGTTTGTATTTTGTACGTGTGGGTTTTTTTTTTCAATGTTTGTTTTCAAGATGAATAGAAATAATTTCATGCTTTAGGATTAATTAAATAGTTGTATCGTATACCACATTTCATCCTCCTTCTTCCCTTTTCCCATCCAAAAAATTGTAAATCTTCACTAACCTTGAGACAACCGCGAGTACTCGGTCCAGTTTCCTTAAATTTAAATTTAAGACAGTGATAATGTATAACGCAAAGGATAACTCGGCTCTGTAAAGTTTATTCGATTGAGCCTGTACAAATAAAGTAATTATAAAAAAAAACTTCTGGCATAGCGTTATTATTCGGTTCGTTGATCGCTTGTTATTTTGTCATTTGGAGATATTTTTGATTCCTTGCTTGTGAGACCTGTCTGCAGGGAAAGATGGTAGACTGCCATTTCCAAAGGAAGCAACGAAGAAAACGACGGCTGTGATGGACTGGTACACAGTGACCTGTGTGGACCAATGAGGACGGTGACCCCGGGTGGTCGTCGGTATTTCCTGACGCTTATTGACGACCACAGCCGGTACACAACGCTGTATCTGATGCGACAAAAATCAGAAACATTTGACGCTATCCAGGACTATGTGCAGAAAATGAAGACGAAGTTTGGCAGACCGCCGAAAGTTCTGAGGGAGGCGAATATCGTGGCTCGAAGATCATGACGATCCTCAAGCGTGAAGGTATCCAGCAACAATTTACGGCAGCATATTCACCGCAGCAGAACGGAGTCGCAGAAAGAAAGAACCGTTCCTTGGTGGAGATGGCCAGGTGTATGCTTTTGGAAGCAGGTATGCATAATCGCTACTGCGGAGAAGCAATAAACACAGCAAGTCATCTGCTAAACATGTTGCCAACGAAAGCGGTTAATCAAACTCCGTACGAAATTTGGCATGGGGTCAAGCCGGACGTTTCGAACCTGCAAGTGTTCGGAACATCAGCATACGTATTTGTTCCTGAAGTCAAACGATCGAAACTCGAATCCAAAGCCGAAAAACTTACTTTTGTCGACTACTCGTTGCAACACAAAGCGTGGCGTTTCATCAGTATGAAGACGAACAAAGTGACGATTAGCCGGGATGCCCGATTCCTGCCTTCGATGATCGACAAGGGGGAAATTTCCACAGAGGACAAAGGTACGTTATTCTTTCCGTTATCGCTATTCAATCAAAACCGTAGTGAGACGGATACACCGAAGGAGCTGAGACTACCTGAACCAGCAATCGATCGTGAAATCATGGAAGAGGAAGATCTCCACGGTGTTGAAGAACATTCTGATGGAAGCCTGTACGAAGATGCTGATGAAGCAGAAGCACTCGATGGAGGTGAGTCACAGGAGGAGCCGGTACCAATCCACGTAGAGCAAGATGTAGGTACACAGCGACTATCAACCAGGGTGACGAAGTGTATTCCACCTCAACGCTCCTGTGCCGACAGTTGGGTAGCACATCACGACAATGACGAGCCGCGCACCTATCAAGAAGCTGTGACTGGTCCGGAGAAAGAAATGTGGAAGCAAGCCATACAGGATGAATTGCAATCGATGTACGAGAACAACGTGTGGGAGTTGACCATGCTGCCGGCTGGTAAGAAAACCATTGGATGTCGCTGGAACGGACGAGATTGGAAGGGTCATCCGGTACAAGGCGCGGCTTGTCGCTCAAGGGTTTACGCAGAAATATGGAGTCGACTACGACGAAGTTTTTGCTCCCGTGGTGAAGCAAACAACGTACCGGACACTATTCTCCGTCGCCTGCCAGAAGAAACTTCTCATCAAACATGCAGATGTCAAGACAGCGTACTTGAATGGTGAGCTACAAGAACCCGTCTACATGCGGTTGCCTCCTGGATGCACAGCGGATGCAGAAAACGTGGTTTGTTGTCTTCGCAAAGGATTGTACGGGTTGAAGCAAGCCGCCCGTATTTGGAACCACAAATTGGACAAAACGCTGATACAAATGGGGTTCAAGCCGTCCAAGAACGATTGTTGTCTCTACGTCATGCAGAACAGAGGTAAAATCGCTTATATTGTTGTATATGTTGACGATTTCATTATAGCATGCGAGACTGAAAACGACTACAAGGCCATCGTTAATGAGCTGAACCAATATTTCACGGTGACGTCGCTCGGGGATATCCAGCACTTCCTTGGTATCCAGGTCTTCCGTTCCGAGAAACACGTTGCACTAAGTCAGAGAGCCTACATCCAGAAGCTTCTGACCAGATTCGGTTTGGAAAACCCAGGCCACCTACATCCAAAGGAGGAGATCCCGCTGCCCAATAACCATCAGTATGCCAGCTTGATTGGTGGGTTGTTGTACGTGGCCATGTGTACTCGACCTGATGTTGCAGCAGCTGTTTCAATCCTGGGGAGAAAAACTAGTTGCCCATCACAGGCTGATTGGGTGGAGGCGAAGTGTATCCTGAGGTACTTTAAAAGTACTATTGACCACGAGCTAATCCTGGGCGCCGATTCCACGCAATTGGAGGTGTACGTAGATGCCGACTGGGCTGGTGACACCAAAGATCGCAAGTCAACCACAGGCTACCTGATCCGGTATGCAGGTGGTATGATTGGATGGTGTTCCAGGAAACAAGATTGCGTAACATTGAGCAGTTCGGAAGCCGAGTACGTTGCTATAACGGAGAGCTGCAAAGGAGCTATGCTGGATATTACGACTATTCGACGATCTGGGAATCCACACCAAGTTTCCGGTTACTGTAAACGAGGACAACCAGAGCGCCATCAAGCAACTCGAATCCAACTTCAGTGAGCGACGTTCGAAGCATGTTAACACGAAGTACCACTATGCGCGTCAACTGAAGGAGCAAGGAATCATCAGTCCACAGTACCTTCCAACAAACGAAATGATTGCAGACATGATGACGAAGCCTCTTCAACGTATCAAGCAAACGCGGTTTCGAGATGCAGCCATGATTCTTTCGTCGAGGAGGAGTGTTGGAGGTAGAAACCCAAGAGAGAGGCGCCAGCTAGCTCTGAAGCCGATCGCGTAAACGTCAATGCGAACCAGTCATGATCTGTCACTGCGAACCGAAATTTTGATTCAATAAAGTGGGGGAAGTATTGTTAATCGGAAAAAATCTGCGTATTGTTTTTTTTTCAAAATAGTTTTTTTGAAATGGCAGTTAATGACGGTGCAGAATACAAATGTTTTTGGACGTTCGGCGTTTCTGTTACTTATTGTGAAGCAGGGAGAGGGTGTTATTAGTAGTTTTCACGCAAAGCATTTATTTTCCATTGAAATAGAGACCACTTGTAGGGATTGAAGTGAAAAATCGTTACGTAATTAAAAATTGATTATCGTCTATCCACTAGAAGTATGAAAATCGGAGCAAGCAACAATCATGTTGATGCCGAAAAAGCTAGAAGTCGTACCTAATGCACAATGTTGCTCAAGTATTCGTACGCTGCTACTCCGAGTTCCTAAAAAATAACCATTTTTTTTGCACAATACATTGACTATTTGGCGACTACTGTGAAGGAGTGGGTGGTCTATTTCAGATTTCTGACTGAAATAATTGTTAATTTGTGAAATAAAGACATATTTATTGTGTTATCTCTTGATTCTTATTTGAAGTTTTTGTTTCAATTTAGCATACTTCGACTATCATATTTTCGCTTACGCGATTTCTTCGTACGATTTGTGTCGCCGCCAAAAGCTACTTTCTTCTCCGGTTAGGGAGAGTCTTTCGCTTACTAGGTCAGACACTGTTTCTCCATTCTAGGAGCTACTTTTTTCTCCGGTTAAGGAGAGAAGTTTTCACTTCTAGGCCGAAAGTTCTTTCGGATTCAAAAAGAGAAGAATCTGGAGTAACCTACGAAACTTAATTTTATTCAACAAAATTGTACAAAGTGATCTTACGGCTACGTGTTGCATTAGCAACTTATAATTATGTAAAACTTTTACTTGGTTCGTCCAGGGTTTTACATATCCCTTTCAATACCGGACTTTTGACCTAATTTTGCCTATTCTATTAGCTAGGATTTCGATCGCCCTTGAAAGGGTAAATTTGTGTTATTTGGATCTTATATACTATGCCCTCTCAGATCTGGGATTTCTCGGGTTATCTTGTAAGTTTATTTCTTTTTGTAACTCAGATCTGATATGGCTCTACAAATAAGAATGAGACATTTGTAACGTTTAAACATTATAATTATATCCTTCGTTAAGGATAAACAGAGAGGGAAAGCTAAACGTAACCTAGATGCGCAAGCATGCCATGCGTGGGCGTGTTTATCCTACTTGAACGCAGAAACGTTCCTAAGTAAATACTGCAGTTAGATTATGTAAAACGAGCTCTCGCTCCTTTTGCCCTACTTTTCATTTCATATTCTTGGCCTTGGTATCAACGTCAGCTAGGGCTATGCAAACGGGATGCAACTATGTGGTTATCTTATGGTTTTGGTTTTAAATTAATTGCCTCGCGGTAACATTCCGGAGCCCGTAAATCCTTCTAGGTTTACTTATATATGATCGTTATTCCGCGAGTGTAAGATTGGGTATATTGTTGGTGCACTAGGCTCACCCATGTCTACATGTGCGGTTGCTTCATCCTGATTAATGAATTCTATATTGTTTTCTCGTTGGGACGTTCTCTTCATTGCATTTCGATGAGAAAGGAAGCTTGTTAGGGAGTCCCAAAATGAAGCTAGCAATTGCCAACCTAAACCGTAAATATCGTACAATATGCGCCCATGCATTATTGTATCAATGACGAATTTAATTATCCGACTGATCATGTATATTCCTATAAACGTGGATGTTATGTTACCAAGCATATTAGACCATGACATCAACTTCTCCCAAAATTTTCCAATTATATTTTCGACAAACTTGTCTGAGACGAGCGCCTCAAAACGAAATCCTTGATACTCTGGGTGCTCACCGATCAAGATTTTGTGTAATACGTTAGACGCAACTCGTCTATCTCCTTGTTCATATATCAAGTTTCTCATCTTTATTACGCTTTCTGCGTCGTATACTCCGCTTTGCATTAAATTTGGGAGTTGTGTGTACGACCAAGTATTTAGTATATCGACACGCCTTCGTTTTCCACATTCGTATCCCTGCGAGGTTTCGTCATTTACTTTGCGTATCATTCCCACAAAGCAATCTTTCTTAATGGTAGTTTCAACATCTTGGTGTTTCAACACCCGTTTTGATGCTACTTGTTCTTTTTTATTGTCTTCATTTGAAGAAGCTTCGCCTGGCGGCTCAACATCCATAATAGCCAATTTGACTACTGGTCGAGTGTATTCTCCAGAGGCTGTTTTCACAACAGCCGATCTTACCTGACCATCCTTGCCTACATGTGTTTTCAAAACAACTCCCTTTTTCCACTTTGCCTTTTGATCATCTTCAGCAATCATAACGATGTCTCCTTCCTTTACATTTTTCACAGCTTCCGACCATTTTGATCTTTTGGCTAATGAAGGAAGGTATTCGTGTATCCCAGTAAGTTTTAGCCATAGACTGCACTTTCTTCCATTGTTGTCTAGTGGCCTCTGCCTTCGACACATCATTCAATGATGGTTCGGCACCGCCGGCACAACCAATTAGGAAGTGGTTTGGAGTGAGTGGTTCGTCATCCGTGGCATCTAAAGATATTTTCGTCAAAGGTCTACTATTTATTATATTTTCGATTTCTGTTAATAACGCACGGAATGTGTGTTCTGGCATAGTTTGATTTGGTAAAAGACTTTTAACTTCTTGAACCAACCTTTCCCATGCTCCACCAAAGTGTGGAGATGATGGAGGGTTGAAATGCCATTCAATTCCTCTTGACGCAAGTCTGTGCTAAATCTTTTTTAGTTCATTGTCAGCTCCTACAAAATTAGTACCGTTGTCGCTATAAAGGAATTTTATTCTGCCTCGTCTGTTCTGCACTGAGTTCAAGCATAATAAAAATGCATCTGCAGACAGATCATGGGCTATTTCAAGATATACTGCCCTTGTTGTCATACATGTAAACAATGCTCCCCATCGTTTTTCTGTTCTCCGTCCGATGGACACATTGTACGGCCCAAAGTAATCTACTCCGGTATGGGTGAATGGTTTCACGAACGGTTGCAATCGACACTCAGGTAGAGGTGCCATTTTAGGGGTATTTATCTTCGCATTTTCATTTTTACAATGTTGACATTTTTTTATTGTCCTCTTCATTCCAGCATCTATTTGGATAACATGATATTTTTGTTGCACTGCTGCTATCGTAGCCTTCATTTTTTTATGTTTAAACTGTTCATGTTGATTTTTCAATATTAAATCAACTACATGATGCTTTGCTGGAAGTATGTAAGGATATCGAGCCGCATAAGGAACGCACTCTGCATCCTTATATCGTGTTTCTGATTTTATTGTACCATTTTGATCTAGGAATGGTGTTAGCGTTCGTATTTTGCTAGATTTGTCAACCGTCTGTTTAACATTGAGTTCCGTTAACTCATCTGGAAATGCATCCCATTGAGTTTTCAGAATCAGCAAAATTTCTGCCCTTTCCATATCAACAGCACTGATGGTCTTATCGAATCTCAATTCTTTGTTTGTTTTAGACCTAAGCCACTCTATATATTTTATTGTAATGCATACAGACCTCTTTAAACGGTCCCAATCCGAACACCATTTAACGTTCAGCCAATCTAAATTTGGTTTGCTTATGCCCTTTATCGAATGTACGGGACGTAATTCTTCATGACTTAAGTCTGAACTATGATTGTCCCCATTCACGGATGGCCAATGTTTCTCGTCCAGCTTCAAAAACGCGGGTCCTTCAATCCAAGACGATTTCGATTGCCTTACTTTAGTTCCTTCATCAGCCGGGTTTGCTGCTGAACTAATATATTTCCATTGTGATTCAACGGTGCTTTCGAGGATTTCACTAACACGGTATTGAACGAATTGTTTGAACTTTCTTAATTCAGATTTGATCCAACTTATGACTGTTTTTGAATCGGACCAGTATATAACCTGGTCTATTTGTAGTCTTAATGCTCTCTGTACTGTATTAGATAATCTTGTCCCTAATACAGCAGCTTGTAGTTCTAAACGAGGTATTGACATTATTTTCGTGGGAGCAACCTTTGATTTGGCAGCAACAATCGTTACATCAATGCCGTCTTTGCTTACTGTTCTCATATATATAACAGTAGCGAAAGCGTTCAGTGAGGCGTCGCAAAAAACATGAAGTTCTCGACGTATCACGCCTTTAAAATAAGAGTAACATCTTGGGATTTTTATCTTAGATAGGGAAGACAATCTATTAATCCAGGTTTGCCAAGTCTTATTTATGTCATCGGGAATTTTATCATCCCAGTCTATACCACGTCGCCATAAATCTTGCATTATTATTTTAGATTCGATTGTTATATGTGCGATTAACCCAAGAGGATCATACACACTCATAATAAAAGACAACACTTGTCTTTTTGTCGGTTCCAACATTACTAAATTGGGAATGTTGATTTTAAATGTAAGTTTATCGTTTTGCGTGTCCCAATACATACCCAGGACCTTTTCATATACATTTTCGTTATCATCCAGTTTCACTTCCTTTATTGGAGAGATTCTATCATTTGGTAATTGCTTCAAGCAGGACTTCGAATTTGATATAAAATTCCTTATTCGGAAGTTAGCTTTATCATGTATCTGAATGATGTCTGATACAGTTTTTACAGCTTCTTTTACTTCGTTGAAGCTGTCTAAATAATCATCTACATAGTGATTTTTAATTATAGCCTCAACTGCTTTAGGTCTTTCATTTATGAATTGTTTAGCATTTTCATTCTTGACAAATTGCATACAAGCTGGTGAGCAAGTAGCTCCAAAGGTCATTACTTGCATTTCATAGATGTCCAATCTTGTATTAGGTTGCTTTCGAGATACCATTCTTTGTGATTCTCGATCTTCTTTTCTGATTTTCACCTGATGGAAGGCCTCCTGAATATCCCCGGTTATTGCTATTGGACCTTCTCTAAATCTCATCTTTATATCAAGAGCTGACTCTGTCATGTCAGGTCCTGCTAATAATTGTGAATTTAAAGAAACTCCATCAATCTTAGTTGCCGCATCAAATACCATTCTTGGTTTAGGCGGTTGTTTACTTTGGTTGATAGTTATAAAATGAGGTATGTAAAAGGTTCTCGCAGTATCAATCATATACTCATCAGGACTTAACTTTTTAAGATATCCTTTCCTTACATACTCATCAATTTGTGTACTATACCATTCTTTTAAAGAAGAATCCTTCTCTAATTTCTTTTCTAATAACAGAAAGCGATTCAGAGCCGTTGAAAAACTATTTGGAAATTCGACCTTATCATTTTTCCACAAGAGGCCGATTTCGTAACCCTTATCAGTTGGTTTCCATGTTTCTTGCATAATTTTTAGAGCGCGTTCGTCTAATTTTGATATTAATTCGCTCTGAGGTACCTTTACGCCAAAGGCTTCTGTAGAGAAGTAATCTGCCATTATCTCCTTCATTGTTTTTTCTTCTTCATTCACCTCATTCATTACAAACACATGATTTTTGTTTTCGGTGTTATTTCGGCTGGTACCGAATATAACCCATCCCAACTTTGTTTTCTTGGCAATAGGTTCAGAAAATCCACGCGATCTTTCTTCAATACCCTTAAAGAGATATGCATGTGGTAATCCTAATAATATCGTTGGGACTGCCTTATCGTAAGATTGCAGTTCTATTCCCTTTAGATATGGGAACTGTTCTTGTATTTGTTTTGAATCAATAGATTGCATGGGTAAAGCCAGTTCATTAATTGTACGTAAATCCTTAAGCAAAAACGATTTCTCGTTTTCACCTTTGATATGGACTTGAACGGTCATACTCTTAGTTTCTTCTTGGACCTCTCCGTTTGTCCAAGCTATAGTCATAGGCTTATTAAATCCTGAAATATTCAATCGTTCAACTACGCTATTATGAATTAAGCTTACCGATGAACCGAAGCTTCTACTTGGCTATCTGCATTAGTCTTGTATTCTTTCCTGTTTTGAAGAGTTTGTATTTGCTCTTCCTGTGTAGCCAAATGGACTCTAATCTTAGTACATTTTGTACATGTCCAAGGCTCTTTTTTCTTCGGTATGTGATCTAATCCTACACAGGTCAGGTGGAACCAGCGATCGCAATCGTCGCAGGCCACCATGTTATCACTGTCGTCTTTCTCAAAACAAAGACGACAGTGTCCGTTTTTATTAACAACAAATTTTTCACTCATCTTGTTTTTTTTTTTTTAATTTATAAATTTCTACCTGATAATATAATAGCGTCAACTCTGATTTTACTCACACTTTAATTTGAACTTTGTTGATATTAATGGCCTAACAGCTCGCCATTGGTCTGCTCCTTGCCACTGGACGTCCTTCTAGGATTTCGGTTGGCCTATAGCTTTTGTGATATTTTCGGCCTTCAGCCGTGGGAGTCCGGATTTGATGAACTTGTAGCCTTGTTGCTTGTGGTCTGCTTCTGGCCTTCAGCCGTGGGAAAGTGCGGCGTTTTATTACTCTGGCTTGAGCTACTTCTTTGTGGCGTGGTGTAAAGTGAATTTGCTAATATGTTGCCGGAACACTTTTTCTTTATCGGTACCGCGCCACAAGGTCACTGGGAACGCCTTGCTTACACAATACACTCCCTTTGGAAAGGGTTCATTTAGCCACTTTTTATATTTCTTTACTTTTTTTAATTTTGCAACCTGAATGTCGATTTCGTTGAAATACTCGACCAATTCATCAATTTCTTTTTGCAAATCGTTCATGTCCACTTCCACCGATGTCCGGATTTTCTGAAACTTTTCAGATCACTTGGCTATAAGCCTACTTGGCTTTGACGATCCCAAATGTTCGCACTATCTGACCTTTGTCAGATTTGCACTTTGGCTCAACGGCCCACTTAAAACGCCAACTTTGCGGTTCTTTGCAGTCAGATTTCGACTGACTGCTATTTGGCTTAACGCCACACTATTTGGCACAAAGGCCCACTGGAACTGCCAACTTGCGGTTCTTTACAGTCAGATTTCGACTGACTGCTATTTGGCTTAACGCCACACTATTTGGCACAAAGGCCCACTGGAACTGCCAACTTGCGGTTCTTTACAGTCAGATTTCGACTGACTGCTATTTGGCTTAACGCCACACTATTTGGCACAAAGGCCCACTGGAACTGCCAACTTGCGGTTCTTTACAGTCAGATTTCGACTGACTGCTATTTGGCTTAACGCCACACTATTTGGCACAAAGGCCCACTGGAACTGCCAACTTGCGGTTCTTTACAGTCAGATTTCGACTGACTGCTATTTGGCTTAACGCCACACTATTTGGCACAAAGGCCCACTGGAACTGCCAACTTGCGGTTCTTTTACAGTCAGATTTCGACTGACTGCTATTTGGCTTAACGCCACACTATTTGGCACAAAAGGCCCACTGGAACTGCCAACTTGCGGTTCTTTACAGTCAGATTTCGACTGACTGCTATTTGGCTTAACGCCACACTATTTGGCACAAAGGCCCACTGGAACTGCCAACTTGCGGTTCTTTACAGTCAGATTTCGACTGACTGCTATTTGGCTTAACGCCACACTATTTGGCACAAAGGCCCACTGGAACTGCCAACTTGCGGTTCTTTACAGTCAGATTTCGACTGACTGCTATTTGGCTTAACGCCACACTATTTGGCACAAAGGCCCACTGGAACTGCCAACTTGCGGTTCTTTACAGTCAGATTTCGACTGACTGCTATTTGGCTTAACGCCACACTATTTGGCACAAAAGGCCCACTGGAACTGCCAACTTGCGGTTCTTTACAGTCAGATTTCGACTGACTGCTATTTGGCTTAACGCCACACTATTTGGCACAAAGGCCTACTGGAACTGCCAACTTGCGGTTCTTTACAGTCAGATTTCGACTGACTGCTATTTGGCTTAACGCCACACTATTTGGCACAAAGGCCCACTGGAACTGCCAACTTGCGGTTCTTTACAGTCAGATTTCGACTGACTGCTATTTGGCTTAACGCCACACTATTTGGCACAAAGGCCCACTGGAACTGCCAACTTGCGGTTCTTTACAGTCAGATTTCGACTGACTGCTATTTGGCTTAACGCCACACTATTTGGCACAAAGGCCCACTGGAACTGCCAACTTGCGGTTCTTTTACAGTCAGATTTCGACTGACTGCTATTTGGCTTAACGCCACACTTTGTCAGATTGACACTTTGGCTCAACGGCCCACTTAAACCGCCAACTTTGCGGTTCTTTGCAGTCAGATTTCGACTGACTGCTATTTGGCTTAACGCCACACTATTTGGCACAAAGGCCCACTGGAACTGCCAACTTGCGGTTCTTTACAGTCAGATTTCGACTGACTGCTATTTGGCTTAACGCCACACTATTTGGCACAAAGGCCCACTGGAACTGCCAACTTGCGGTTCTTTTACAGTCAGATTTCGACTGACTGCTATTTGGCTTAACGCCACACTTTGTCAGATTGACACTTTGGCTCAACGGCCCACTTAAACCGCCAACTTTGCGGTTCTTTGCAGTCAGATTTCGACTGACTGCTATTTGGCTTAACGCCACACTTTGTCAGATTGACACTTTGGCTCAACGGCCCACTTAAACCGCCAACTTTGCGGTTCTTTGCAGTCAGATTTCGACTGACTGCTATTTGGCTTAACGCCACACTATTTGGCACAAAGGCCCACTGGAACTGCCAACTTGCGGTTCTTTTACAGTCAGATTTCGACTGACTGCTATTTGGCTTAACGCCACACTTTGTCAGATTGACACTTTGGCTCAACGGCCCACTTAAACCGCCAACTTTGCGGTTCTTTGCAGTCAGATTTCGACTGACTGCTATTTGGCTTAACGCCACACTTTGTCAGATTGACACTTTGGCTCAACGGCCCACTTAAACCGCCAACTTTGCGGTCCTTTGCAGTCAGATTTCGACTGACTGGAAGTTCGCGGGCTCAAAACGTCGGAAAACGTCCTCCAAGATTCCTCTCTGGAGCCACCATGAAATGTCGCCGCCAAAAGCTACTTTCTTCTCCGGTTAGGGAGAGTCTTTCGCTTACTAGGTCAGACACTGTTTCTCGATTCTAGGAGCTACTTTTTTCTCCGGTTAAGGAGAGAAGTTTTCACTTCTAGGCCGAAAGTTCTTTCGGATTCAAAAAGAGAAGAATCTGGAGTAACCTACGAAACTTAATTTTATTCAACAAAATTGTACAAAGTGATCTTACGGCTACGTGTTGCATTAGCAACTTATAATTATGTAAAACTTTTACTTGGTTCGTCCAGGGTTTTACATATCCCTTTCAATACCGGACTTTTGACCTAATTTTGCCTATTCTATTAGCTAGGATTTCGATCGCCCTTGAAAGGGTAAATTTGTGTTATTTGGATCTTATATACTATGCCCTCTCAGATCTGGGATTTCTCGGGTTATCTTGTAAGTTTATTTCTTTTTGTAACTCAGATCTGATATGGCTCTACAAATAAGAATGAGACATTTGTAACGTTTAAACATTATAATTATATCCTTCGTTAAGGATAAACAGAGAGGGAAAGCTAAACGTAACCTAGATGCGCAAGCATGCCATGCGTGGGCGTGTTTATCCTACTTGAACGCAGAAACGTTCCTAAGTAAATACTGCAGTTAGATTATGTAAAACGAGCTCTCGCTCCTTTTGCCCTACTTTTCATTTCATATTCTTGGCCTTGGTATCAACGTCAGCTAGGGCTATGCAAACGGGATGCAACTATGTGGTTATCTTATGGTTTTGGTTTTAAATTAATTGCCTCGCGGTAACAATTTGACTTTGCTTTGAATCTCAAAAATCTTTTGATAATTTTGGTTTTTAAATTGTGGCAACCAGGAATTTCCAAAGGTAATGATTTTAAAGACTTTTTAAGAGAAGAAAATTGATGCTTGGTTAACTGGAGGTGATTTTCAAAATGCTGGTTGATGCTTTCTTCCATACAAATAAAAAAAATAAAATATGGATCTTGTAACAAAAACGAATGACTTCTGACGAGCTCTGCCCAGTAGAAATGATTATTTTCCATATTTTTTATCATATGGAACAGTCAAAACACATTGGTTGACGCAAGTTTCACAAACATTACTGTTCCTGCTTATACTACCTATGATATATCCAGCAACATGATACATAGCATTAGCTTCAGAATTGTTTTTAGAACTTAAATACCGCTCAGCTACGGTAGATGTATCAGTATTTGAAAGATCCACAATACTAATATTGTCAACTTCCAAAAAATCATCATTAATATCACTATCATTTCGTTTTGGAGCATTTAGGTAATCTATGAATCCAGAAAGGTATTCTTGATCATCGGTGGCGTATGATGAATTCCTTATTGGTTGCATATTGAGATATAGTGATAGTTCTCAAATGATTTTTGAATTGAAATGGAGTAGGGCGACGTTGCTTAAGTCTAACTACCCCGAAAAGACTCAACACAATCTTGTGTGAAAACAGATGTACGTATTTCACCATATCCTTCCTCAAGAAGTGTTTCTTGCAATCTCACAATAGCCGTTGTTGCCATAGCGACTGTAGATTGCCACGGCTTCCAGTGACCTTCAACACCAACCTGAAATATATGAAATATGTTGATTTCAAAACCATTTATTCTTAAACGTTTGTTATTCCAAGCAACCAGAGGTTCTGTTTTTCTAAATATAACGTTAAAATTTTCAGAAGATTCGAATTATGTTCCAACAAGATTTTATGTCGGTTTAGTAGCCAAATAAGTCCTCAAAGTAACTACTATCATCGATGCGTCTCAGTAGAATGTTCTTATCCATGATTTCACGGATTTCTTTTGATTTTAATCTTTTTTTAATTATATCCTTGAAGAAGTTTATAAATCAAAAATGAAAAACAGTGGACAGTAAATTATGAAAGTGAATAGTAAATATAAGGTGGTGAAATGTTTTGACTTCGTGGTAGTGTGGTTGGCGGCATCATCCGTCATTTAACCTCATTTAAATATTATGAGAAGAGATAAAGAGAAAGAAGAGTTTAGTATGTTCAATTTAATTCCACTACCTTTCCTTATCCTTGACAGATACGCATATTTCGTCTACAATGTGCAGATTTCTTCAGTGTCGTGTACTACAGTAATGACCCGATTTTGTCAGCCCCTCCACGCTTCAAACTTTTGATCATATCTAAACCACGATTCCAATAAACAAAAATCTTTCATCTCGGTCCTCAAGTAGACCATTCAAGCTATGAATTGACGCTACTAGATTGCTTAAAAACCTAAAATGGCTGTGTGCAAAGCGAGAAAACATTTTCAAAATCGGGTCATTACTGTAGTGCGTGAAAATGAGAAACTGTGCTGAAGACGGTGTAAATTGTCTCTTTAAAAGGAATCTACGAAATCAAGAATATCTTCTATGACCCTAAAAAGAGCATTAAGAACCAATACGAGCAATCTAGAACATGAATGTAGTTTTAAGTGAACATTTGTACTGCTTAGGACCTTCAGCCTACCAAATATTTGAAAATAAACTGTTTAGAATGCTACAAAGCTACCTTCCAAGTTGCTTGAGCTAGAAAATACCCTTTATCAGAACTTTTGGTTACTTGGGCTTCCTTAAGCTTACCTTCAAACTTGTCACGAGTCTCGTTAGCATGTTAAGATGATCTACATCATCTTTATATTTTTCTTTATTGCTGGGATTCAGAGACGATTCAGTTGATCTAGATGTCATCAGATCATACCATTTAGATTCCATTCTTCCAGAAAAGCAGCCGTTGTTTGAGGTCGTCATTGTTTGTTTGATCAGCGATGATGTTCATTGCTGCCGCGACAGTGTAATTGCAGTATCTTTCGGAGTTGCTGACCTTCATTTTATCTACGTTAGATATTTTTAATGACTGGAAATCAACCTACTCTAGCTTGAGCCTGTAAACCATCTTTGTTGACTGGAGGACTTCTTCCGTTACGAGAACCCGTAAATGCTCTCTAGAGACAATATCAGACGACAGATTCTTTAATTGAACATACCAAGATGGAACCTTGAAGAATGCATTTGAAATCCATCCATTTATGATACTCTTGAAAAGATGCACAGGATCTGGTATGAACTCCAAAGATCGATCTTTAGCAACCGGATGTACTGTGGCCCAGTTTTGTAGTGCGGTTTCTTTTTTAGTACTAACTCCATAATCTTGCCACATCGCTTTGTTGCTCGCTCCACAGTCCGAAGTAACAAATCGAACTTTTAATCCAATCGCTTCAACATTTATAATTATAGTATCTACTGCCTCCTTCAACAAACCACGTGGAATCGAATTCCCAGTAAATTCGTAAGCAATCACCTGTTTCCATCTTGAATATATTCCTACGAGCATAAAAACAAGGCCATGCGTTGCAAGATTGTCACTTGGTGGCATCGTTGTCACTCCGAAATGTTTTTGATTGTTGAGACAGAACTCATTTGCTTCATCGAGACTCATCTCGTCCAAGACAATTCCACAATCAAGTTCCTTTGAACTCATTAGGGCTGTTTTGAATTTGAGAATTTCTAATACCTCGTGTAGAAAACCTGTTGATCATAGAGAGAAATACTAAAAAACTTTAACACATCAAGTGCAGAGGTAGTAAACTATTTTTTAAGTAGGGGAGAGTAGTCAACACTGAGACAGTTTTTTTCAACGATTTTTCATATTTTTATCAAGCAAGCTAAAGATGAAAAAACCGATTTGTACCTTCCTTAAAAGTTGTCCTAGCTCGCTATTCTACTATCTATATGCAATTTTCACACTGCCGTACTCTAACGGAACTATCAACTCTATACTTTCATCTACTCCATCTATCGTATAAAAATTACTACTACAGTCTATTATTTGAAATTAACATCTTCAACTATGTAAATCGTTGACTTCACGCAGAAGTAATACTAAACATATAGTCAAAGTAAAGATTCTTCCCAAATATGCGGCACGTGCCCAGATTGCAATGATTCATTAGTGAGGTCCCGCAGAGTGTGTCGAATGACATGAAAGCAATCTTGAATAACTCTAGCATTAACATTATCTACTCCAGCCGTTTTTCCTAATGAAAAGCAAATATTTTTAAGTTCATCTAATGTAATTGGGTGAAAACCATTAAATCTACAATTACTATTAATCGGCTGTTTTATTTCGTCCGGTTCATTGATCAGTTCAATAGATTGATTGATCAGTGAAACGCTCTCGACGAAATAGTCATTAAACTTAGAAGCAATTACTTAGTTGAAGATGCTAATTTCAAATAACAGACTGTAGTGGTAATTTTTATACGATAGATGGAGTAGATGAAAGCATAGAGTTGATAGTTCCGTTAGAGTACGGCAGTGTGAAGATTGTATATAGATATTAGAATAGCGAACTAGGACAACTTGAAGTGCGGAAAAAATCGGTAGAACTGTTTCAAACACACAGTTGGTACTTGAACGGGTCGGTCTTCATCTCTTTTTGCCAGTGGTGGCGGGGGGGGGGGGACACCCCTCACCATCCCTCTCCAAAGGGGGAGTTTGGTAAAGAGAGATGAAAAAACCGATTTGTACCTTCCTTAAAAGTTGTCCTAGTTCGCTATTCTAATATCTATATACAATCTTCACACTGCCGTACTCTAACGGAACTATCAACTCTATGCTTTCATCTACTCCATCTATCGTATAAAAATTACCACTACAGTCTGTTATTTGAAACTAGCATCTTCAACTATGTAAATCGTTGACTTCACGTAGAAGTAATACTAAAAACATATAGTCAAAGAGCAATTACTTGTTCTGACTGTTCTAATATGCCATCAAAAGTTATGGTCCGCGATTTACAATTACTAGGCTTCATCAAAGATTTCAAAATTTTCCATAACTCTTTGCTGTTGTTTTGATGCTGATCAATTTTCCTCTGAATATATTCACATCGAGGTTTCTTTATCGATTTTGAATATTTATTACGCACGACCGTGTATCTATTCCAATGATTATCACTATTAGATCTACAAAACTTTAAGTACCATTTGTCCCTCTTACGTTTAAGACGCAAAAGATCCAAATTGTACCCGCTGTTCGAGTTTTCAAAGAAACAAACATTTGTTCAACTAATTTATTGGTACAAGTTTTCAAAACGTTAGTAAGAACAGCTACATCTTCATCTAAAGTTCCGGTTACTAATGGAAAATCCACGCTTCTCTCAACAAGATTCGAAACAACTTGCTTCGAATATTTCCTCCAGCACTTCAATTTTACAAAATTATCGTTATCGTTAACATGGTCTAAGACATTAATCACTAAAGTTTCATGATCGGTTATTTTCAAATCAGTATCCGTAACTGAACAAATGGAATCAAAATAAGAATAAACGTGGTCAATTAAAGTTCCTTTGGACGCGCGAGATCAGATCATTCTGCTCGTCACAACTCTGATCTGATAGACAACTACCACACTTGAACAGAACATTTACATTATCTGCTATAAGCCTCGCCGCAGCCTTAGTGAGTGCCGCACAAGCGAAATGGAACGTTCCATTGCACGGACCTACACATGTAACTGGGAGCGCACTCATAGCAATAGACTGCTCGCATACATTACACACATCCATTATACCAAATTAAACGCTAACACTGTTAGCAGCAGACATATACAGGGGAGGAGAACACAAAATAAAATTTTACCGCCACAGCTCACCATACAGAAGCAATAGCGCACCGGAGGAAAAATACAAAATTAAACAAAAACGAGTTGCTAGGCAACCATTGCTCTACTTATCCTGTTTAAAAAAAAAACACAACGGGCACGCGTTGGAATAATCCTTTCGCAGCACACGGCACTATTTCACACGAAATTATGAATTTATTTTCACAGCACAACTCAACAAAAACACTACTTTGTTCGCCATACTACAACTCTTGAGACCACCTTCAACCAAGCTGCTTAAGGTGAAAGTGGATCGGCTTAGAATGACTCATTTCATTGAGTTTTTAAAATATAACGCAGCGATCAATCGAAAAAACTCTTCAGTGCAAAATTCAAAAACTAAAATTGCTATCTCTAGCAATTTTTACAAGATTGATTTATTGTTTAAATTTGCTGTAAACAATTTTCTAAGTTTCATTTTAGGACCACAATCATAGTGGTCGCTAGCTTTGCTCATCAATTACACAAGTATTTCGATCATATTTCACTCCCGTAGATCGTTTTAAAAAATCGTTAGGAACATTCCCTCCGAAGACAACATAGGGTAATTGATTCTGGTTGGACCTATCCAAAAACTGATGATGGTTGGACCTATTTTGACGTTGGATAACGTCTTTCGGCAACATACGGGGGTACAAAATTGAAAACAGTCATTTAGGATGCGTTACGAAAAATTAAAAGATTTTGATCGATAATAACTCAACCGTCTCTCGATAAATTTACAAGATAATGGCTTCAATCGATTGGAAATATTTCTAGCAATTTGCTGAATGTTTCAAAACTAATGATTTCATTCTGTAAACTATTGAAAAATGGTTAAAAGTAAACCATTGTCTAAAGATGGTGAAAATCGATTGATTTTTTTATATTCTTATATTTTCTCCAACCGAGACATCAGATGCGAGTATCTGACACCTCTGATATTTTCTGTTCTACTATATAAGCGTCCAACAAGGTCGCCCGTTCCATTCGCTGCCAGACTGTTGAGCAGTTCAGTCGATTTGAATTCTCTCTAGTTTCGTTCGTTCGTTCGCAAGTCGAATTAGCTCCGCGTTGTGTAGTGACGCTCTCGCTGACCCAGCCATGGGTAAGAAATCGCGCGGTAACGCGAGTGCCGGTTTACCGGGAAAACAGACTCTCCCAGGAGACGGCGCGACCACCGAGCCAGCCCAGAAGAAGCAGAAGAAAACCCCATTGCCCATCCCGACAGGCGTTGCGGACCCGCAGCCGGGGCCTCCCGGAACTAAACGACCCAGACCTGAAGACAGCAGCGCCACCGTATCAGCAGCAAAAAAGCTGCTGAGCAACAATCCGTTCTCCGCCCTGCAGAACGGAGCGCAGCCGCAGTCGGACCCTGAGACGGTGCCGAAAAAAGTTTAGTTGCCACCCTTCTATGTGAAGGGCTTCCCTCCCGGGCTATGGGAGCAGCTGGATTTCTACATTAAGCAGGGCCTTCGCTGCACCATTCAACGGTGCACGGAAGGCTACAAACTGATGGTCCCGGCCGAAAAACACTTCAACGCAGTTCAGGCCCTCTTGGACAGAATGAAGCTGGAGTACTTCTCCCACGACATCGAGGCCACCAAGCCGCTGAAAGTGGTGCTGCGCGGGCTCCACGACATGGACACCACCACCTTAATGGACGAGATTAAGGCGAACGGCCTCAAGCCGGTCGAAGTCCACAAGATGACCCGCAGCAAGGCCATCAAGTATCGTGACCAGCTCTACCTGGTCCATCTGGAGAAGAACTCCACAACCGTGAAGGATCTCCAGACGACACGCACACTGTTCCACATCGTAGTGAAGTGGGAGCGGTATAAACCCACCCACCGTGGCGTCACTCAGTGCTCGAACTGCCTATTGTTCGGGCACGGCACCAGGAATTGCCGCATGGCCAGCCGCTGCATCAAATGCGGCAAAAACCACAAGATCGACAACTGCGACAGCATCGAGGAAGCCACTCCCACATGCGCCAACTGCGGTGCCGCCCACAAGGCCACGAGTAAGGCCTGTCCGAAGCGGGCCGAATACGCCGAGATCCGGAAGAAGGCCTCGTCCAACAGCCAGCCCGGTCGCAAGAAGGTTCCAGAAAACCACGCGCAGAACTTTTCTCCGTTATCACCGGTCCAATCACGGCCAATTCCAGTGTTGCCGCCGCTCCCGCTCAACCAACAGTTGGCTGCCGCTGCAGTACCCGGTCAAGCCTCCGGGCCATCGACGGATCCCCCTGCTCCGGGATTGGCCGGTACAACCGGTGAAGCTACAGACGATTCTCCGCTGTCAACGGATGAGATCGTCACACTGTTGGCCCAGGCCATCATCATCAAGCGCACCTGCGCAACAAGAACACAACAGCTCCAAGCTATCATCTCCTTCGTCGCTAATTATGGACCGTGAACCCATAAAGATCGCCAACTGGAACGCTCGCTCCGTAGGGGCGAAAAACATTGAGCTTGCAGACTTCCTCCGCAAGCACGACATCGACGTGGGCCTTCTCACCGAGACCCACCTCAAGACCGGTGACAGCTTCTGGCTGCCCGACCACAGCATTGTCCGGCTTGATCGCACCAGCTCCAGGGGGGGCGGTGTCGCGGTCATCATCAAGAAAGGCATCAAGTACTGCACCCTACCCCACTACCGCACTTCCATCATCGAGGCCGTCGGCGTTGAGGTGGAAACATCGACCGGAAACGTCCGGTTCATCGTTGTCTACTGCCCCCGGCAATGTACCGTTAGCAATGGTACAGCACAGCAGTTCAAGAACGACCTTGCCATCATAACCCACACCAATGCCCGCTTTGTAATCGGAGGGGACCTGAACGCCCGGCACGAGGCCTGGCGGAACTACCAGCAGAACCAGAACGGCCGCCTGCTATTCGACCATTCCCAGCATGGTCTCTATTCCGTCTGGTTTCCGGACGAACCAACCTTCACATCACCGGCGGGCAACCCATCGACGCTGGACCTGTTCTTGGCAAACACCAGATTAGGCAAGCCGGTTGCCGTCAACGACCTGAGTTCGGACCACCAACCGGTGCTGACCGAGCTGGGCTACAACGTGGCCCCTGCACCGGGCCAGCGGAAGGACTACCATCGAGTCAACTGGGTCCAGTTTCGACGCGTGGTCGACCGCCACATCGACGACAACCCACCGCTCGACACAGTGGATGACATCGACCGGGCCCTGGAGGGTCTCCATCAAGCCATATCCGTGGCTGACGAAGAGTGCGTTCGACGAGTTCCTGTGAGGGGTAAGTTTCAAGCAATTGATTCCCACACCAAACTCTTGATTCGGCTCAGAAATGTTCGTAGACGCCAGTTTCAGCGGACTGGGGATCTGCAGCGTAAATACGAAATGGTCGATCTGAATCGGCAGATCGCTTCCAGAATGGTCTCAATCCGGAACGAGAGTTTCGGGCGGCTCGTTCAGAACCTGGACGACCGTTCCAGACCATTCTGGAAGGTTGCCAAGGTGCTGAAGTCTCACCCCAAGCCCATTCCACCACTTAGAGTCAATGACGAACGGCTTATCACCAACGAAGAGAAGGCCAATGCAATTGGGGAGCACATTGCCCAGTCGCATTTGCTTGGCTCTACAATCCCAAGTCCACTCGAGAACCAGGTTGTGCAGTGCGTCCAGACGTTAGATGCCTCCCCTTGTGCCGTCCCTCCAGAAGAACGGATTACAGAGGAACAAATTTTCTCAGCGCTGAAACACAGTACGAACATGAAGGCTCCCGGGTTTGACGGAATATTCAACCTAGAGTTGAAAAATCTCAGCGCGAGGGTGCACTCGCTGCTGGCTGCCATCCTCAACAGATGCTTGGAGCTGCACTACTTTCCAAGCATCTGGAAGGTGGCTAAAATCATCCCGATCCGCAAACCTGGGAAAGACCCTTCACTACCGTCAAGCTACAGACCGATTAGCCTGCTCTCAGCGCTGAGCAAGCTGTTCGAAAAATTGATCCTCAGCCGACTAAACAAGTTTGTGGAGGAACATGACATTCTTCTTCCGGAACAGTTCGGGTTCCGTAAGGGGCATTCCACCAATCATCAGCTAGTGCGGGTGATGAATAACATCCGGAGTAACAAAGCTGTATCCAAGTCCACAGCCATGGCCTTGTTAGACGTCGAAAAGGCGTTTGACAATGTCTGGCACGACGGACTTATATACAAGCTTTGTAACTCCAACTTTCCACCATACCTTGTGAAAATCACCCGTAACTATCTCCAGCAAAGGTCGTTCAGGGTGTCGTTGAATAGTTCCCTTTCGGGACAATTTCCGATCCCAGCAGGTGTTCCGCAAGGGAGTCTGCTGGGACCACCGCTTTACAGCATCTACACGTCGGACATCCCTCCTCTAGGAGACGGTTGCGTGTTCTTTCTGTTTGCAGATGACACCGCGATAGCCGTCAAGGGTAGGATGCCTCGTGAAATTACGAACAAGCTCCAACGATGCCTTGACACCTTTACTGATTATGCCACCACGTGGAAAATCAAAATCAACGCCTCGAAAACCCAAGCGATCATGTTCCTTCACAGACAATCATTAAAACTTAAACCGTCTCCCTCCTGTACCGTAATAATGGATGGTACAAGGGTCGAGTGGTCCACTGATGTTACTTATCTCGGGATGTTGTTCGATGAGAAGCTCCTGTTCCGCTCGCACATAGAGAAAACCCTAGTTAAGTGCTCCGCCTTGGTTAGGTGTTTGTATCCGCTCATTTGCCGCAGATCCCGCCTCTCAAGGCAAAACAAACTGGCTGTTTACAAACAGATCATAGCCCCCGCGATCTTCTATGCCGCCCCGGTGTGGGAATCGTGCGCTCAGACCCACAGGAACAAAATCCAGGTTGCACAGAATAGAGTGTTGAGGATGATCCTAGATCGTCCATTCGACACAAGAATAGCAGACCTCCATCAAGAGGCAGAAATTCCCAAAGTAGATTCCAAAATTGATGATATGACAACTAAATTTATTCAAAAATGTAATCTTTCTGAACATGCTTTAATAAGCAATTTGTACATAGTAGGTTAAGTGTATATAGTAGAGTAGGTTAGTTTTAAGCTGTAAATAGTAGTATTAAGTAGTTTCTCTTCAAATTCTAAAAACAAAACAAACCAATCCCACCAAGGTGGTCGACCGTGTACTAAGTCTAGGACTAATTCTGTAAAACAAATTTTGAATTTTGCCCATACCTAAAGATGAAGAAAGCAATTAAATCACTTAGTAAAAATTTATATGGTAATCGTCCAAGTTAAACTAAAATAAAGATCATTTAAACAAAAAAAACGCCCGTTCCATCATTCTCTGCTTGATCGTCAAGCAGTTCAGTTCGGTGTTAGCTCGCTCTCTCGAGTTGTTTGAAAAGTTCATTGCGATAGTGTTCGCGTTCTCTCTTTCGCGGTTTGTCGTGCGTGTGTGTGTGCCCCGTAATGGGGAAGCATCGGTCGCGAAGCCCGGCGAAGGTCCAGAACCCCGGAGAAGGAAGCTCCGGTGTGCCTACCTCGAACAGGTTTGCTGTTCTCCCCATGGATGGGAATATCCAGCCAGCTGTGTTGGAAAAACGCAGTAAGAAGAGGAAGAAGAATCGAGGCCAGTCCGATGTCACTGCGACGAACAACAGCGATGTTGGAGATTTCGGTGACGCTGCCGAAACTGTGAATACTGCCGAAATGAGCACGGCAAAAGTGAAGCTACCTCCATTGGTAGTGAAAAATGCCCATCTTAATGTGCTCATTGCGGATCTAGCGACGCTGGGTGTTAAAGCCGAATACAAGTTGGGCAGAGTCGGCACTAAAGTGATGCTCCGTACCAAAACGGAGTTTGACGTGGTCGTCGCCCACCTGAGGACTTCCAAGGTGGAATTCTTTACCCACGACATTCCCGGTGAGAAGCCGTTCAAGGTCGTCATCAGGGGCCTACCAAACTTCGACCCGAAGTTTATCGAATCAGAAATCAGAGACCGGTACAAGCTGGCCCCAAGTGCCGTGTATCGAATGACAAAAAGAGACGAGAATGTGAAGGCGTATCCGGATAGCCTTTTCCTGGTACACTTCCAGAAGGGAACGGTGACGCTCAACGCACTGAAAGCCATCCGGTCCATCAATTCCATCATCGTTCGCTGGGAGCCATACCGTGGCGGCCATCGCGATGTGACTCAGTGCCAGCGGTGTCTGAACTTCGGACACGGTACCCGCAACTGCAACATTAAGCCACGCTGCGGAAATTGCGCTCAAGACCATGCCACCTCCGAATGTGCTGCGGATGAAGCTGTGGCGTCCAAATGCGCCAACTGTGGTGGTGCTCACCAAGGATCCAACAAGCAGTGCCCTAAACGCGAGGATTTCAAGCGCATCCGAAATCAAGCGTCCACCAACAATCAACCAGCACGAAGGAAGGATAAGGCCCCGGCTTTCAGGACAGAGGACTTTCCACCTCTTCGTGGACAAGCGAATCCCAGGGTGCGATCCGCGCCCCCTCAAGAAACGTCTGGATCTTCTGCTGGACAAAGCTCTCCATCCCCCCCTGGATTCTGGAGGCAACCAACAGCTCAAACAAACAATCCCGATCTGTTCTCAGCAGACGAACTGATGGAGATTTTTATCAACATGACCGGTGCTCTACGTAAGTGCCGCAATAAGCCCGAACAGATCCAAGTGCTCGGTAAATTCATCATCCAATATGGTGTCTAAACCGCTAACCATCGCTACCTGGAACGCTTGCTCTGTAAGATCTAAACAGATTGAGCTTTCCGACTTCCTCCGCAAGCATAGCATCGACGTGGGTCTTCTAACCGAAACCCACCTAAAGTTCGGTGACAGCTTCTGGTTGCCTGACCACAACATTATCCGGCTTGATCGCACCAGCTCCAGGGGGGGTGGTGTAGCGGTCATCGTCAGAAAGGGAATCAAGTTTTGCACTCTGCCCCACATCCGCACTACTATCATCGAGGCCATTAGTGTGGAGGTGGAATCACCAACTGGAAACGTCCGGTTCATCGCTGTTTACTGCCCACGCCAGTGTACCGCAAGCAACGGATTAGGAATCCAATTCAAGAAGGACCTGACCGCCATCACCCGTACTAGCTCCCGATTCATCGTTGGGGGCGACCTGAACGCCCGCCATGAAGCTTGGCGGAACTACCAGAGGAATCGAAACGGATGTCTATTGTTTGACCACGCACAACATGGACTGTACACAGTGCAATTTCCGGACGAGCCAACTTTCATCTCTCCAGCGGGAAATCCCTCCACGCTAGACTTTTTCCTGTCAAACATCGGACTATCCAAGCCGGAGGCGCACAACGATCTCAGCTCCGACCACCAACCGGTGGTGACTGAAGTCGGTGTCAACGTGGTTCCTGCTAGAGGCTGCCTGCGTAAAGACTACCACCATGTCAACTGGGTGCAGTACGGTCGAATGGTGGACAGCAACATCGATGAAAATCCACTACTCGACACCGTAGATGACATCGACCGGGCGTTGGAAGGACTCCAACAGGCCATATCCGAGGCTGACGAGACGTGTGTTCGACAAGTTCCTGTGAGGGGTAAGTTTGTTGACATTGATTCCCACACCCAGTTACTGATTCGTTTGAGAAATGTGCGTAGGCGCCAGTTTCAGAGGACTGGAGATCTGAGCAAAAAACATGAAATGGCCGATCTGAACAGGCAGATTGCTTCCAGAATGGACTCACTCCGAAATGAAACTTTCGGGCGTGTTGTCCAGAATCTGGATGACCGCTCCCGTCCATTCTGGAAGGTAGCCAAGGCGTTGAAAACTCATCCCAAACCCGTTCCACCTCTCAAAGTCGAAAATGATGACGATCGGCTCAAAATCACCCCGCAGGAGAAAGCAACTGCGATTGGCAACCACATTGCTTCGTCGCATCTGTTTGGCTCCATCATCCAAAGTCCGCTTGAAAATCAGGTTTCACAATGTGTACAAAACTTGGATGCCTCCCCTTGTGTCGTCCCTCCGGCAAAAAATATTACAGTGGAGCAGATTTGCTCAGCGCTGAAAAACGCCAAGAACATGAAGGCTCCCGGGCTACAGACCAATCAGCCTCCTTTCAGCGCTAAGCAAATTGTTCGAGAAACTAATGCTCAATCGTTTACTCAAGTTTGTCGAGGAGAACAACATTCTCATACCTGAACAGTTTGGGTTTAGAAAGGGGCATTCCACAAATCACCAGCTAGTTCGGGTGATGAATAACATTCGAAGTAACAAAGCTGTATCCAAGTCCACAGCCATGGCATTGTTAGACGTTGAAAAAGCGTTTGACAATGTCTGGCATGACGGACTTGTGTACAAGCTTTGTAACTTCAACTTTCCTTTACATCTTGTAAAAATCATCCGAAACTACCTCCAGCAAAGGTCGTTTAAGGTATCGTTGAATGGTTGCAATTCAAACACCATTTCCATCCCAGCAGGTGTTCCGCAAGGAAGTCTGTTCGGCCCTTTGCTATACAGCATCTACACTTCCGACATTCCTCCCTTGGGCAACGGTGGCGTGTTCTTCCTGTTCGCAGATGATACCGCTATAACCGTCAAGGGAAGGAGCCCTCGTGAAATAACAAACAAACTTCAACGATGCCTTGACGCCTTTGCTGATTATGCCAACATGTGGAAAATCAAAATCAATGCCTCCAAAACACAATCAATAATGTTCCTCCATCGACAATCTCCCAAACTAAAACCGGCTCCCTCTTGTACTGTAATAATGGATAGCACAAGGGTTGAGTGGTCCTCCGAAGTAACATATCTTGGTATGTTATTTGACGAGAAGCTCCTTTTCCGCTCGCACATAGATAGGGCAGTAGTTAAGTGTTCCAATCTAGTTAGGTGCTTGTATCCGCTAATTTGCCGCAGATCTCGTCTCTCTAGGGTGAACAAACTGGCTGTCTACAAACAAATCATTGCGCCTGCGATATTCTACGCAGCTCCGGTGTGGGAATCATGTGCACAAACGCACAGGAGCAAAATACAGGTAGCGCAGAACAGGGTATTGAGGATGATCTTAGATCGTCCTTTCAATACCCGCATTTCCGACCTCCATCACCATCGACACCATCTGAAAGTGACATTTTTGAAGATTCGGTTATTCGCCTTAGTTTAGACGGAACTGATCTCCCACCCTTTGTTACGAACCAAAAGGATAAACCTAAACGACTTGCAATGGCGGAAGAGCTGAAAGCACAACTTGCTGCTATGAAGCTGGAGTTAGATGAACTTCGTCGGTTGTCGTTATCTAACGCTGGTGTATCCAGCAGTCGTAATGTTCTGCCAGTAGAAAGAGTGCCCGATTTCAGGGAAATTAGAGAGTATGTCAATCCGTTTCGTGTCGTAAAAACCATTGACGAAACTGGAGATTTGTATGACTGGACTCCGGCATTGATGTTGCATTGTGCACGATTAAGTTTGAGTGGTTGTGCTGAGCTATGGTTTGAAGGATGTCATACCAATATCAAGAGCTGGAAAAATTTCAAAACGGAAATAGTGAAAGGTTTTCCGTCATCGAAAAATCCCATCTACTACCACAATCTGCTCTCATCGCGAAAATGGAAGTCTGGGGAGACAGTAGAAGAGTACGTTTACGAGATGAGGGCGATGGGTAGAAAGGGTGGATTTGAAGAAGAAACTATAGTGATGTACATTACGAGTCGCCTACGGTCGTATGTGAAGCGGTCAAGGTTGACCATCGGAAAAGTGTCCAAGGTGCAGGAGCTTTTAGACGAATTACGCTGGATTGATAGCGTGGACGCAGTAGCAGGTACCAGTAAAACTGCCGATGGCGGGGCTACAACGAATAGTAGTGCTGATCGCAGGAAAGTGGACGCAATGGGCGATTCGTGCTTTCATTGTCATGAAAAGGGACACATTGCCAGAAATTGTCCCAAGGTGAAGTGCCATTTATGCAAAAAGGAAGGTCACATGAAGAGTGAGTGTAAAACTTTCGGGGCAAAGAGGGAGTCCAGAGACCAAAACCCGAAGATGATGCAGGTGGATGATCAGAAGAGCGTTTTCGTGAAGAATGTAGTGGTGAGTGATGTCAGTTTGAAAGCCCTGGTGGATACCGGAGGGCGAGTATCAACCATTCAAGAAAAGTTCGCACAGAAGGTTGGTGAACTGAAGCCTAGTCATAAAGTGCTGCGAGGATTCGGGAAGAAGGAGGTGACCGTGAATTCGAAGGTGTGTGCAGATCTGCAGGTCGATGGAATAATCCTGCCAGTAGAGCTGTAAGTGGTACCGACTTGGGTACAGGATACAGCTATCATTTTGGGGGAGGATGTTATTGATCAGGACCAGTGGTGGCACGAGTCCTGGAGTTTAACATTTTTTCCTTAACATTTGATACTTTTTGCGATAACCATTTTGACGACACACAAAAACAAACTGGCAAGCGGCAAAAATGTCATGACATTTCTAAACTGTTTTCTGCCAGCGACAGAACATTTTCGCACAAAGAAGCAGACAAGACCGGCGGCGCGCGCGACATAAATTTATGTCGTGTAGAATTTTGCTGATTTCTGGCTAATTACTGCATTTATTTGATGTTTATTGCATGGAATTAAAAGATAAGAATGAAGGCTGACCACTCATAAGCATTGATGTTAAAATTATGCGTAAATAAGGGAGTTGGTAATTTACTGTCACACGCAAGCCTGCAGCTAAAATTTCATTACAATAAACTGTTTGGAAAAATCAGGCTGCGAGATTTTATTTATTCTCTATCTCCGTTGTTCGCTTGGAATGTAGTTATAAACGGCCGCCCGTGTGCTGGCTGTTTTGTTTCGCTCTGGACGATGGTTTTTCAAAAAATGTACTGTTGCCACCTCTGATCAGGACCGACTTGTCATGGTTAAACGGAAAGGTGATGTGAAGTTTGCGTGGGAGAGAGAAGTACAATCGGAGTCTGTTGAAACTTTTTCGGAGGTGGAGGGTGAGGGGTCGTCAGTTGCTCGAATGTATACAATCGACTTGTACAGTGGTACAGTGGTTATTATCAGATTCCACTGGATACGGACAGCCAGAATTACACTGAATTCTCGACAGCTGATGGGCATTACCGTTTTCTGAGGATGCCTTTCGGTTTGGCAAACGGTTGTGCAATATTTCAGAGAGCCATGAACAAAATAGTGGATGCGTTGAAAAAGCAGAAAATTGTAGTGGTGGCTTATATTGATGACCTGATACTACCAGGGAAGAATGAGGAAGAACTGTTGGAAAATTTCGAGAAGCTTTTGGTAGTGTTACGGGACGAAGGATTTACCATCAATTTGCGGAAAAGCTATTTTTTCAAAACATATGTGAGTTTCCTGGGGTTTGAAGTGAGCATAAAGGGTGATACGGTCAAAATTTGGTCAATATCAACTTGACGTATTTCTTTCAATTTTGCATTTAAAAAACCTGAACACCCCTCATTTTTAAGGTGTGTGTGTGTAGAATGTTGCTCCTATTTTGATTTTGGAATTCAGTCTTCAGTTGTCAAAATACCGTCCAAGCAAGAAGAGCAGCGTATCAAAATTTTGCTCGCGCATCGCGAAAATCCGAGCTACTCGCACGCAAAGTTGGCAAAATCGCTAAAAGTTGCCAAATCAACCGTTACAAATGTAATTAAAGTGTTTGGGGAACGTTTGTCGACAGCCAGGAAGTCTGGATCGGGGGGAAATCGAAAACCGGAAGCCGCTGAGACGACAAAGAGAGTTGCCGGTAGTTTCAAGCGAAACCCTAACCTCTCTCTCCGAGATGCCGCAAATAAGCTGGGTGTATCGTCTACAACCGTGCATCGAGCCAAAAAACGAGCCGGACTATCGACTTACAAGAAGGTAGTGACTCCAAATCGCGATGATAAACAAAATACGACGGCCAAAGCGCGATCCCGGAGGCTGTACACGACGATGCTGACGAAGTTTGACTGCGTGGTAATGGACGACGAAACCTACGTCAAAGCCGACTACAAGCAGCTTCCGAGACAGGAGTTTTATACGGCAAAAGGAAGGGGAAAGGTAGCAGATGTTTTCAAGCAAATGAAACTGTCAAAGTTCGCAAAGATATATCTGGTTTGGCAAGCCATCTGTACCTGTGGCTTGAAAAGCAGCATTTTCATAGCTTCCGGGACTGTCAACCAAGAAATTTACGTGAAAGAGTGTTTGAATAAACGTCTGCTGCCTTTCCTGAAGAAACACGGTTGTTCCGTACTGTTTTGGCCGGATTTGGCATCTTGCCATTACGGTAAAAAGGCCATGGAGTGGTACGCCGCCAACAACGTGCAGGTGGTTCCCAAGGACAAGAACCCTCCCAACACGCCAGAGCTCCGCCCAATTGAGAAATACTGGGCTATTGTCAAGCGGAACCTAAAGAAGACCAAAAAAACTGCTAAGGGCGAGCAGCAGTTCAAGGCAAACTGGCTTTCTGCGGCGAAGAAGGTGGACAAGGTGGCTGTACAAAATCTGATGGCAGGGGTCAAGCGTAAGGCCCGGCAATTCGGATTTGGAAAAGCGGAAGCCTAACTGAATATTTTTCCTGAATTTTATACTAATTGAACTTGAAAAAGAAATTTAATTTGATTTTTTAAATAAACGATTTCACCGATTTACACGCGTTTTCCCTTGACCAAATTTTGACCGTATCACCCTCTAAGTGGAGTGCGACCTGGTGAATTAAAGACGAAAGCAGTGGCCGAGTTTCCAACCTTAACCTCGGTTCATACCGTTCAGCAGTTTCTGGGGTTATCCGGATTTTTCAGACGGTTTAAACCGGTTTGTGAGAAACTATAGCATCATTGCAGAACCGTTGTTTCGACTGCTAAAAAAAGATGCTGAATTCGTGTGGCAAGAAGAGCAGGAGCAGGCTTTCGGACGAATTAAACAGTTGTTGGTAGCACGGCCTTTGCTCGTGCTATATGACCCGAAGGCTGATATTGAGCTTCACACCGATGCCTCAAGTGTAGAATTGGCAGGCATTTTGCTGCAAACGTGTGAAGATGTGTGGAAACCCGTTGGCTACTTTAGCCGGAAGAACACGAAAGTGGAGGCTGTTTATCACAGTTACGAACTGGAGCTTTTAGCTGTGGTAGCGAGCGTTGAGAGATTCCGGCAATATCTGATCGGGAGATTCTTCGTGATTCGCACGGATTGCTCGGCGATTCGAGATACATACGCGAAAAAAGAAATGAACAGCAGAATCGCTCGCTATTTCCTGAAGATGCTGGAGTACGATTTTCGAATTGAACACCGATGTGGGACGAAGATGCAGCACGTTGACGCTCTTAGTCTATCACCGATCGAGGAGCCGATGGAAGTCAAAACGGTAGTTGAGAATATAATGGTGTTGGAAATTTCGAATACGGATTTTCTCGTGAGCATGCAGAGGCAAGATGAGCGCTTGGTGGAGATAATCAATAAACTCTCGCGGGATCCGTTGTGTGACGAAGACAGGTAAATCCACGATAACTACGAGTTGGAGAAACATCGTTTGTACCGAAAGGTTGACGGGCGAAAATGTTGGGTTGTGCCGAATAATGTGAGATGGAGGATTGTGAGAAGCTACCACGACGAAAAAGGCCACTTCGGCGAAGATAAAGTGTTGGTGATGATGAACACATTGTTTTGGTTCCCCAAAATGCGGAAGTATGTTCGAGCTTACATATGTGCGTGTCCCAAATGTGCATACTTCAAATCTAGGCAAGGCAAGTCGGAAGGTTTCCTGAATCCGATTCCGAAAACGCCCGTACCGTTCCACACGGTACACATCGATCATCTGCGCCCATTTCCTAGGTCGTCGAAGGGAAATGAGCATATCCTTGTCATTGTTTGTGGATTTTCGAAATTTTTGTTGGCAAAGCCGGTGAAATCCACAAATACGCAGCCAGTAGTGACCATGTTGGAAGAAATGTCGAGTTTGTTCGGATTGCCGTCTCGGATCATTTCGGACCGTGGTACGGCATTCACTTCAAGGCTCTTCAAGAAGATTAGTGACGAATATGGGGTTGATCATGTTCTGGTTGCTGTGGGGACTCCTCGAGGAAACGGTCAGATTGAGAGAAGCAATCGTACCATTCTCACTGCTCTCCGAACGATGATCGACGATGGAGATAGACGGTGGGATGAGAAAGTTCGGTTTGTGCAGAATGCGATCAACACAGCCCCCAATACGCCGGCGCCGGTGGTGTAGTGGTAAGCGTGACTGCTTTCTCACCCTAATGGGTCTGGGTTCAATCCCAGCCGAGGTCGGTGGGATTTTTCTGAGGCATAAAAATCACTGGTCACGTCTTCCTTCAGAAGGGAAGTAAAGCCGTTGGTCCCAGCCCATGTGTGTTGATGAATGGGTGCGATATCCTACGAAGGTGTGGAAGCTGCCTTCCTGCACATTCGATTGCCGTCAATGGATGGCAATCGATGTCCGTCGGTGATTGGCACTAGATTGCGGAACAGAGACCGACGTTAAATAAAGGAAAGTAGCCCCCAATACGACAACAAGGGTATCTCCAACGTCCCTTGTGTTGGCTTACAAGCCGAAAGATATTTTGGAAAATGAGATCATCGCAGTTATTTCGGCAGAGAATATGACGCTAATGGAGTCAACGGATGAGTTACGCGACCGTGTAGCGAGAACGACGAGTGAGACTTAAGCGAAGCAGAAAAAATACTACGATGAACGACGACGAGCAGCGGTCAAGTATGATGTGGACGACTTAGTGTTAGTGGTGAAAGACCAATACATTGCTGGAGGTAGCCGTAAACTAGAACCACGGTACAAAGGACCACTCATAGTGACCGAAGTTCTACCGAATGACCGTTATCGAGTAGCTACAGTTCCTGGAATCAGCGGTCGCCCTTTTTCGACCGTGTATTCGGTGGATCATATGAAGAGGTGGTGTCAATCAGTGGATTTGGATGAGGTAACTTTGGTTGGTGGTGGTCATTCGATGGAAGAAGAAGAAGAGGAATAAGGAAGATGTGTGAATTTGAACTGTATTGAACTAAATGTGAATTTCGATGAGGACATCTTGAATAATTGGGTGTCCGAACGTAACAACACTTAAATGAAATGGGGAGAACCCGATGAAATTTATAACACTAATACCAATTCAAACGATAAGTTGATACCCTTTTATATATCTTTACAATAAATAATAATCAGTCTATGCCAAGCCATCGGAGTATTCGCTTCGAATCCGAAACGCGCGTGAAGTCCCTTGTTAGTTCCCAGTCCACTTTGTCTTTTTGTTACACTGGTGACGTTAGATTGCGTGGGCGAGATAAGGGTTGCGACAAATTGACGTCTGAATCTTTGTATATAATTGCAGATACGTATATTTGTGGCTTGTTCCTTGATTTAATTAGCTGGATTATGAATTTACTTTTGCCGTGTCACATAATGATACTGAATGTAAGTCTACTTCTATTATATCCCTAATTGATTGCTCACAGTACATAATTGAAAACTTCATGGAAGCGTCCGAAAATAAGTACCGTTATCAATGACCCACTTGCATGCTCCACGAATAATATTTTGGATATGTCAAGTGGTGTATCGGCACATTTTTTGTTTTCACCTCAAAAGGACGTGGAAGCACATCAAAATTGGCCAGTGTTATCACCCGCTCTTTCGCGCAGCACTGGCTGCCCGATAAGCGTTTTCAATTAATCCACTGGGGAATTCCTCTCGAATTAATTGCTATTTTTGTAACCCTCACGGGTATCGAAAAAGAAAACTCCAGATTCAATCAATTTTGCACGGAACGTAGCCAAATGAAAAATTCCAATTAAATCCACTCCGGGATCTTTGCCAGGGCGTTGCTGGGCGCTGGTGGTGGTTGTATTACAACCAACTAAATCTCGAACGTTGCATTCGAAATTGGCCAACTGCGTAAACAGGAGGTACTCCGCCCTGGGGCTGCCACAATGACAAACTAAAATTACTCGGCTAATTTATTACTACATGATAGTCTAATTAATTTCCATAGCTAATAAGACACACACATTGCTCGAGTGGGAGTGTGTATGTGTGTGTGAGTGTGTTATAAGGGACACGCTTTCGCGTATGAATATGTTAATGGATAATCGCTCAGTGCGCGCCTTACAGCCTCTGCCGCATGGACGGGAATATCGTTCCGGTGCGATGGTTGGTGTGTATTAATGGCTTCAGAGGTGCACTCCCCATATTTAATCAACCGTCATGTTAGTCGGGTGCATTCCATGTTGAATTGGGCAAAACAAGCCATGCTGCAAATGTTGGGTTTTCTAAATTCCTCAGACCTTGAATCCGACGAGGTGCAATGAGCTCACCATGAGTTGCCTTATGCTTGTCCATGGAATGCCCCTGAAAGCGGGATGGGATCAACGCCTACAATCCCGGATATGATAGGCCGGGTGCTCATTATAATACGCGCGTATTGCCAGAGCCTGCTAATTAAACATCGGTTTAAATTATCAGATGTGGTTGTGTTACGGGCCGACAACGACGACGACCACGACGGCTTATATGGGCACCATGGAAGGACGAATTTCAGTAACGTGGAGCAACATGGTAGTTCATATGGTTCGTTTCACACCTCTTCCGCGACACCAACTCTTATGTTACACCGCGGAACAGTGATGCCAGGTCAGTTTTAAGAAAATCTGGTAGTTCTGTGGTCGTAAAATTTGAGCTAAGTAGTCGCACTTTTTCCATTGGGCACCACATATACAATACGCAATACACTCTCATTTGATTTATAGCGTTCTTTTATTTCCATTACTGATTTGTTCTGTATATCCGTGATTCTTATAAATTCAGTAATAATATTATTTAACTCGTAAAAGCACGGGATGAACTATTTATTTTCAAAAAAATGTATCTCAGAGATGCCTTGGCCGAATAAATTGAAATATTTTTAACATCATTCCCGGTAAGTGGTTCTTACATATGTTGGGTGGTACTCCCCCTCAGGCTCCTCCCTCTTTGTTACATATTCAAGGATGTGTTGGCACGGATGTGTTTTTTTCAATCTGTATTCATATATCGTACTTAGCATTGCCACAACATATTGATCATTCTCGACAATCGTTGCTAGACCGTCTAGTAGTATAGTTCGTTCGTTCATTCGCTTCGCTATCGAGTTTTTTCTAGTTCGTTTTATTGCTACGTTCGCGTCGGGGAAGTGCCGTCATCGGCAGGCGCATTGGCAAATCTAATTGCACTTGCCAATAAACAAAGCATGGTACGCAAGCGTACTACTGCTCCTGCTTCGGAGGGCCCTAGCAAGAAGGCTCAAACGGATCCCAGCGCTGCTTCGGATGACGCAGCAAATCGGCTACTACAGAGCAACCAATTCTCGGTGCTCGGAGTAGAAAATGGCGGTGGTGACGCCGCTGAAATTGCAAAAAAGGAGCGGATTCCCCCGCTGTTTACCCCGATGAAGGACGTCGTCCAGCTTAGGGATGAGCTGGCAAAACGAAAATTGTTCCCGTGATTCAAAATCTGTAGCGTTGGAACAAAGATCATGTGCTCCAGCCTACAGCAGAACAAGTCGGTCAGTGACCTGCTGAAGAACAGCACAGTGGAGTTTTACACTCACGATTTGCCTTCGATGAAACCATTGAAGGTTGTTTTACGAGGTCTGACGTCGTACGAAGCGGCTACCGTAAAAGACGAGCTGGTGAGGCTCGGATTGAAACCAGAGGCAGTCCACCCAATGAATCGACGGCCTATGCTCAATACCAACTATCGTGACCAACTGTTTCTGGTCCACCTCATACAAGTGTGCTATGGCCCACTCGACGGCGACCTGTGCTCAAGCTGATGACACCAACCCGAAGTGCGTGAATTGCGGCGGAACTCATCGTGCCACTACTCGGGACTGTCTCAAGCGAACGGAATTCATCACCATGAAGAAGAAGGTGGCTACTAGCAACCAGCCAGGCCGGCATCGAAATAAACGTGCACCACCAGCCATCACGGACGAACAATACCCGGCAATCCATCCTCGTCGTCTGTTTCCAAATCTTCCACCGCTACCTCTCAAGAAGAGTCAATGACCCGCCCCCTCAGCTCAGCATCGCCTCACTGCTGCTGCAGCTCTGCCAAATCAAGCTTCTGCCTCGACGCCTGGACCATCGTATGCCCGTGTTGCCTCAGGTGACTCAGTTGACGAATCTCCGTTAACATCAGAGGAACTAGTGACGCTGGTTGCAGAGGTGATCGTCATTCTGCGCACCTGTAAGACTCGATCTGAACAGCTTCATGCTGAAATGTCACTCGTCACCAAGTATGGACCGTGAAGCTATAAAAATTGCAAATTGGAACGCTTGCTCACTGACGAACAAGCATAGAGAGCTACTCGATTTCCTCAACACCAAGGAGGTCGACATTGCTATCATCACCGAGACGCATTTGAAGCCCGAACTGAACGTATTCCTTCGCGACTTCCGGCTCGTCAGACTTGATCGCACCTGCTCTGGAGGTGGAGGAGTGGCCATCGCTGCAAGACGGAACATCAGTTGCCGGCTGCTACCAAACTTCCAGCTGAAAACAATTGAAGCCATCGGAGTGGAGGTGAGCACATCACTTGGCCCAATCACCATCATCGCGGCCTACTGCCCCAAGCAAACCAACATCAGGGACGGGTCGTCAGTGGCCCTCCGGAAAGACATCATCAAACTCACCCGGAGGAGCGGGAACTTTATCATCGCAGGCGATCGACATCTTCGTAAGCAACATGGGACACAACATCTCGCAACCTGTGGCATTCCAGGAGCTGAGCTCGGACCACTACCCGGTGGTGACCGAAGTTGGATCCTCGGTAAACCGATTCGAAACTTTCCGGCGCAACTACCATCGAGTCAACTGGGCGCAATATCAACACTGCGTCGACACAACCATCGACTACGATGTCCAACCGGGGACGTCCGAAGATGTTGACCGGTGTCTACAAACCATCGAACAACACGTGCCAGTATCCAGACAGGTGAGTAACACTCTGAACCTTGACAGCCCTACCAAAGATCTCATTAGACTCCGTAACACCATTCGTAAGCAGTACCAGCGTACTGGCCTGCCTAACTTGAAGACCAATTGTAATCGATTAACAAAGATCATTCAGGCCAGGATAGTGGATCTCAGAAATAACGATTTTACTAGTAAGATCCACTCTCTCCCAGATTGTGCTAAGCCCTTCTGGAAACTTACAAAAAATTCTTAAAAACAAGCCTAGGCCCATTCCCCCACTGACCACACTGGATCGTCCCGGCGACCCAGTGGTTCATCTGATAACTCCTGAAGAGAAGGCGGCCGCGATAGGTCAACACTTCGTCAGCTCCCATAATCTCGGACAAAACATCGTCAGCCCTCATGAATCTGAGGTTGCTGAAGATGCAACCAATCTTCTTCAGATTCCTAACATTTTTCCAGAGGAATCCGATATTACGGCTGACGAACTGTTGGCCTATATCAAATCATCTAAAAACATGAAGGCCCCAGGTTTGGACAACATCCTGAATCTGGAACTCAAACAGATTCTACAACCATCTGGCACTGATCTTTAATCAGTGCCTCAGACTTGGCTACTTTCTCTCGTGTTGGAAGTCAGCTAAAGTCATACCCATCCGGAAACCTGGGAAGGATCCGTCCTCTCCTTCAAGTTATCGACCAATCAGCCTTCTTTCAGCCTAAGAGCAGTCTACCACCGGCTCCTAACATCTGCCTCGAAACAACTTGTTACTCGAGGAACAGTTTGGTTTTCGGAAAGGTCATTCGACCGTTCACCAGCTAACTCCTCGAGTAACAAACATTCTGAGACGGAACAAGTTTGTTTCAAAAACATGTGCCATGGCGTTGTTGGACGTTGAAAACGCGTTCGACAATGTCTGGTATGATGGTCTGGTGTTCAAATTGCAGCACTACGATCTTCCAATCTTCCAAGTGAAGATAATTAACAACTATCTATCGAACAGGACGTTTCGAGTCTCTCTCTGAATGGCATCACATCGGATGCTTTCAACATCGGTGTTGGGGTTCCACAAGGTTTCACCTCCGATATGCCGGCTTTCCCTGATGGTGGATTGTTGTCTCTGTTCGCAGATGACATATCCATCGTCTACAAAGGTAGGGTCATCAGAGCTCCGACTGACATGAGGGACATTAACCCTATTAACCCAATTCCATGTGAAAAACTTTTCCTTAGCCCTTAAATAAATTTAAGTAATACTACCGGCTCAGGACTAAAACAAAACAAAAATTAAAAAAAAAACCGTTTCATTTTTCGTGCTACTAATGCTAACAAACTTAGTTAAAATGTTGTTTAAATTTTATTCTAACAAATTGTGTAACAATTTTATATCAAATACCATGATGATTTCTTATTCCTTCTTTCACAACAGAGTTCTTAAAACAAGGTTATATCAACGGTTGTTATGCATAACAGAAGTTGATATAATCATGATATAATTTTGTTATAACGTTCTGGTCGGGAAGCAACGGACGGATAAGCGTCGGACACGTCGTCCGAGTGGAACAGCAACCATCGCACCAATACGAAGACCACGACGAAAACACCCGCATCGACCGGAGTAAAGGCTTCCCGCAATAGGTAGCATGACTAGACCGCCGTCATTCGGTCGGCATTGACTATTGTACTGGTGTGGCCACCATTTGAAAAACAACCGGCAATTTTCAGGGCCACCAATTCAAAAACGGAAAGAGTTAAGAACTAAATGATCAACATATTTGTTCCGTCCACTAGCGGTCCTACGTCAAGCTTCCGTTCGTCCTTCTAAGCAAATACCCCTCTACTTTTTCTGATACTACGGAGTACTCTATAAACGGTTAACTGTGGCGAACGAACAGTGAAACTGGACCGCCTTCGTCAGACGCTCGACTGAGAAATGATGTTCTAACTTGTAACGCTCCTTTCTGTTCCCACAAAGTAAACGATTTATGCGCCACCTTCAGAAGAAGGACCGTTACTCAGGTAGTATTGCCCGGGATGAAACTACCTTCTCAGGGCAGGTTTCACAGTTGTCCCAGAATCAGAGGTCTCACTTTTGAACCCAAACGTCGTACGGCAATCAAACAAAATTCAACCAATATTTACATCAAATCAGAAAAATACTAAATAAAGACAACTCTATAATCTATCATAGGGGAATGGTTTAGGAAATAATAAACTTAATCCAATCTAATTATTAATTAAATTTTTATTGCGTGACGCGAAGTAAAGTGGAGAGCTACAACTAAACTAGAAGTAATTTATTATGTATTAATCGATCGCGTGATTCAAAACGACTAAATTTATCAAGCTCAACCGATATTTGAAATTGTAAAGTTCAAATTCAGAGCTAAATTTATTGCGAATTCAAGCAAATCTAATGCCCTAAGGTGACGTCACACTTGATTAGTTTTTAGAGTTTAAATTAATCTAGTACTAGAGTGTATTCTGAGCAACAAAATTGTTCAGATCTGACCTTAAACTTCTTCGCAGCTCCCGCGTCGGACGTCCCTCGTGTGGGATATGCGTAGATAACCCGTAGCGAATTAACCAAAGCTCTTGGTTCTCCGTTTATCATGCGATGATACACACACTAGCACACCAGCACGTTCAGAGACGAACGAGGCTTCACGCCTCCTTGCATCGTCCGCTTTCGTTCGCAGGCAGTCCTACAGGTAAGACGTAGTTCTCGATAGCTCTGGTGTGTTGGGTGATTCCCGGCTGCTCTCAGCGGGTTTCCGCACCTCGTAGTCAGCCGATAGGATCCCACGATACGAGATGCCAAATTCTCAATCGATAAAACCTTTCGGTTGCGTTGGTCGTCACCAACGAGTTGGCGGCTTCGGGCTCTAGCTGTAGTGGGTCTACTCACGTGTTTCGCGCGCCGGTGTATATTTCGGGGTAAATGCGTCCCCGCTGTGCATGGAGTGACCAGCCAGAATTTAGCTCGGCCGACACCTTGCGACTTATTGCTTTGCGAAAACACTGTGATACGACGAACAGAAGATGTTGCACGGCCAGGGTCCGACGGATGGTGAACTGTGTCTTCGCTGCACACTGGGCGAAAGAGCAAAACCGAAAGCCAACCGAAAATTCAGGCACTGCTTGAGTCCGGTACTAGCCTCCTGAACAAACCCGCACTAACCGCCCACGTTGCTTGGGCACAATTGTCCTATTCAACGCGGATTATTTTTTATAAATTTGCTCACTATTCGCACAGTTATTAGGCTTGCCTGAATTTCGTATTTAAATAATTCACAGATATTCACGTTCTTTACGAACACTATTTCGCTCGACAAAATTTGGTCGCTAATGTTCGATAATGTACTAAAAAAATCTGTTAAAAACATAAAAAATACTACTTATAAACGCACGAAGACTTACTTCGAGTTTAATTAACCGTTTATTACTTTTTAATTTAACACCTTTCAACAATTTTCAAACCACTTCGAAATAACTTCGACTTATATCTTCAAAGCACTCCACACAATTGAATAAGATGACGCCGGATAGATTGGTTACAGCCTAAATTTTACTGCTAAATTTCCTCCTATTGGTGGATTACAGAGAGATCAAACGAAGCCGTTTATTGTTTTAATAATATAATACCCAGAATCTATTCAACTCTCTACGACGCAATTGATTTAAATTCTAAATATGGGGTTTTAACTACTGGGTCAAAAAATAGGTGGCACAGTGGTGGTTTGTGTCTTCGAAATAGCATACAACTGACAGTATATTTAAAGAAACGCTTGGTCAGCCAACAAAACAAACGCTTGGAATTGGTAAACGGTTAGTTAAGTTCACAGTACATTAATAAAATCACGATGGGACTACATTGCGGTTACAAACTTAGTAACAAAATTTACTTGGTAAATATTGAAAAAAATGTGAAATTTAATATTGGACCAAAGTGATGACCACATGGGTTAAAAATCGGAACGTTTACCCTATATATTTGAAAATATTAATCAAGTAGATGAAAGCAGGGTGGTTTCAAGTATAAGCCTTCTTAAGACGGCCTACAGATAACTACCAATAAAAGTTTTGAGAAGCAACCGATAATGAAAAAAATAATCTGGCCACCCTGGATGAAAGGGAAGGATGTACTGTCAAATCAGCCGACTGCTCATCCATCAATTATATGTAAATAGGTAAGGTCCAGGAATTAGTCGTCTCTTTCGTTCTCCCGCTGTTTAAATGACAGAAGGAGTGTAAAGTCAAACTCAGTCATCCATTTAAACAGCCTGAGAACGAAAAAGACGACAAATTCACTGAAGCTCACCTGTTTACACTCATTGATTTTCTCTCCCCCTTGAACAAATGGGGACAGACCCGGCATAGTGATTTGCATCATTTGTCTCTCATGCTAGAAGTCACGAGGTCAAATCGTATCCTCGGATAAGTTACGAATGACTTATGTGTTATAGTGACTGTACAATAGCCTAGTCAGTAAAACTACGGTATTGCCTTACTGGAGGTCTACGAAATCTTTCGGGTTGGTATTTTTGACGTAGGACTATGTCTGTGATTTCTATATGGGGGTACACTTTGTGAAAACCAAAAATGGAACATGTAACAAAATTGTGAAAGATTTTGAACGTTAATAACTCAGCTGCCACTGGTTCAAATTCAATAATTATATCACCAATCGATCAGCAATATTTCTACAAATCGATAGCAATACGCATCGACTGTTGATTTTCAACAAGAAACTATTAATAAAGTGGTAAATGTCCAGCATTGTCCAAAAGCGTCGAATTAACTAACAAATCCACCAATTACGTACATGCATATGCTGCTTCCCCAACACAGTCATCAGAGAATCATTCCTAGACGAAACATGTCAATGTAGCATTACGATGAGGCTCGGTAGCTCAGTGGTTACCGTTTCTGCTTACTGAGCAGAAGGTTGGGATTCAATCCCAGACCCGTCCCCATCCTTGCAATGTTTCACTTTGCCTTATTCTATAAAAACAAATTCTGCTTTAACCGATCGCATCACTTACCACATGAATCCTGATCCAAAAATAACCTACCTCACTAATACAACTATCCTTCCCGAGACAGCCGTGGAGATGTTGAGGTATTCTCGGTCTCTAGTAACAACCGGACGTCGAACTATTATCCTTCCCTCTTCAAAAGACCATGAGGACGTGGCCGGCGCTGTGAATTGATCTATAGATTGAATTAATGTGCTTGTACATTGAAGATGGAAAGCTAATCCCATGCACTATCTAGGTATGTAGTTCTCTTTGCAAGTGGATTAGTTCTGATCATTCACGGATGAGCAACTAAGAAGGTCGATTAACGTTAACTCGACGGCAAACATTCATTGCGACCATTGTTGTTGTGGATGATAGAAGAGTATAGCAGAAATAGTACGAAATAGGTTAGTGAAACCATGGTGATCACAAAAGAAGAAATCGTTAAAGAAAATTGGCTTTCACCCTTCTGCTGCTAAGCCCCTTACAGTCGTCGTCACAGCAATGAAAACTAGCATCGCACCGCTTTTGGTTCTAGGGCACTTGCTGATTTCTATATGGGGGTACACTTAGTGAAAACCGAAAATAGAACATGTAACAAAATTATGAAAGATTTCAAACTTTAATAATTCAAGTGCCTCTGGACCAATTTCAATAATTTTATCGCAATGAATGTGCAACTTTTGCTATGATATTTGAAATAATCACCCATTGTCAGCGAAAAGCGATTTTAGATTTCAAAGTTGAATTCCATCCGGTCTCACCAAACGGTGTATATTCAATCACCCCGTGGTGAGTGATGGCGTTCTCCAGTACACAACGAAATTGCGGGGAGCTTTGCAGCTTGCTATCAAGACTGGCCTCAACCGCTGATCGGATTCAGCTCCAATCACCGTGTGTTGTGGTGTCCGGTCGTCGGCATCATCAGCAGCAGCAACAGCAGTGCTTTCGACGCGTGGCGTTGAACATTGTTCTCCAGTACACAACGAATGGCTGATTGCAAGCAGTGAGCTGCAGCCCACATGTGCATCCATAGAAGGAGGAAGAAGCCGCACCGCTATTGATCGGAATCAGTAGCTCTTCGTGAGTCGCTGTGGGCCATCTATGTCAAGCGCGTCACCCTCATTCCAAATAACACACAGCTCACCAGCCTCATCTGTGTTTAACACCCTAATAGCTCAGCATTACTCAACCATCACGACAAAACGGTCCTTTTCAGGACCACCATAAATTTGTAAAAGAGTAATTTTTGAACATTTGTCAAGGTCATCAATCGGATGTTAGTTCCCATATCAAGAAACAACTGGAATTAGGGCGTAACAGCTTTTGTAAACAATGACTTCTTTCGATGATTTCTTGAAAGTTAAGGCTCGCCCACCCAAATCAGCATCAAAATCAGGTAGGATAGTACAGACCCTACCACACGGTAATGTTGGTTTGCGTGGGCGTGCCTTGAATTCCTAAAAATCATCGAGAGAAGTCATTATTTACAAAAGCTGTTACGCCTAATTCCAGCTATACATAGATATGTTAAAATCTAACATACCATGTTCTTGAAGGCAACATTGAGGGTGCAATTTAAAAAACCAAAGTCGGTCGCGGCAGGAAAGGGGTCTGATTTTTATCCAGAAATGGTGGATTTTAATTCTTAACCCCCCGTTACTCGCGCTGTTGTACCTTGTACAACACACATGAGTTTTCCATTGCCATTTTGTTGCTGAGTTACCAATCGATCTGAAACCAACGAGTATTCCTCAAAACACTTGTTTTGATCTAAACAAGCAAAACTTTGATTACAGTAAACACCTAAAAATGCGGATAATAGGGAAAATGTAAATGGAAACCGCGTAAACTGTGACCATACTACGTGGGATTTGACTTATTGATTACAACATGGAATATATCGAGATCCTGACCAGATAGAAAGTTACTGCCTCGGTCAAAGTTGTTCAGGAGATCATAGCCTGGTCGCTGGCGGACAGTAGTTCAGAATTTTATCACTACGTGACGCTAGTATACACGTGATATTCTCATATAAAATATCTCGAGTTCCCAACCAGATAGAAAGGTACTGTCTTCGGCATACTTGTTCAGGAGGTCAAGACTTCTTCAAAGGTGGCCAGTAGTTCAGAGTTTGCTCACTTTGCGACGCTACTATACATGTGAAACTCTTGCATATAAAATATCTCTAGATCCTGACCAGATAGAAAGTAAATGTATTATGCAAAGTTTTTCTGGAAGTCAAGATCTTTTTGTTGGGTGACAATAGTTCAGAATTTTCTCACTATGCGGTGCTAGTATACACGTGCCTTTCTCGCATATTCAATAGTGCGATATCTTGGTCAGCTAGAAAGTTGCTGTCTTCGGCAAAGTTGTTAAGGGGGTCAAGACTTTTGGCTGGTAAACAGTAGTTAAGCATTTTCTCACCACGTGGCATTAGTATACATGTACACTTCTCGCATATGCTATATCTCGAGATTCTGATCAGATAGAAAGTTACTGTCTGTGACAAAGTTGTTCAGGAGGTCAAGGTCTTTTGGCTGGTGGACAGTAGTTCAGAATTTTCTCACTTCATGGTGCTAGTATACTTGTGAAATTCTCGCATATAAAATATCTCAAGTTCTTGACCAGATAGAAAATAACTGTCGTCGGCAAAGTTGTTCAGGTTATCACAAAATTTTTGCTCGTGGACAGTTGTTCAAAATTTTCTGACTACGTAGCGCTAGTGAGATGTGAAATTCAGGCCTGTGATATATCTTGAGATCCTGACCAGATAGAAAGTTACTGTCTTGTACAAAGTTAAGACTAAGGTTAAAGCCTAGAATTTGTGAGAAAATTTTGAACTACTGTTCACCAGCCAAAATACCTTGACCTCCTGAACAACTTTGTCCAAGACAGTAACTTTCTATCTGGTCAGGATCTCGAAACAAGCCACATGCGAGAATTTCACGTGTTTTCTAGCACTACGTAGTGAGAAAATTTCGAACTACTGTCCACTAGCGAAATCTATCTGATCAGAATCTCGATATATTTACATGCAAGAATTTAGCGCCACGTAGTGAACTTTTGTGCACCAAGCAATAGGCATTGACCTCATGAACAACTTTTTCGAAGACAGTAATTTTCTACCTGTTCAGAATCTCGAGCTTAGCATACGCGAGAATTGTGCACGTTTACTAGTGCCACGTGGTGAAAAAATTCTGGGCTACTGTCCATCAGTCAAAAAGTCTTGACCCCCTGAACAAGTTTGCCCAAAATAGTAGCTTTCTATCTGCTCAGGATCTCGAGCTATTGTATATGCGAGAATTGCATGTGTATACTAGCACCAAGTAGTGAGAAAATACTGAACAACCAACGAAAAGATCTTGACTTCCTGAACAACTTTGCTTAAGACATTCACTCCCATCTGGTCAGGATCTAGTGATGTAGCACATCCGAAAACTTAATATGTATATGAGCACTACCTAGTGAGAAGATTCTGAACTACTGTTAACCAGCAAAAAGGTTATGACCTCCTAAGATAGTAACTTTCTATCTGCTCAGGATCTCGAGCTATTGTATATGCGAAAATTGCACGTATATACTAGCGCCACGCAGTGATAATTTTCTGAACTACTCCACCAACGAAAAGGCATTGACCTTCTGAACAACTTTGCCGAAGACAGTAACTTTCTATCTGGTCAGGATCTCGAGATATTTTAAATGAGAATTTCACGAGTATACTAGCGCCGCGTATTGAGAAAATGTTCAACTATTGTGCACCAAGAAATAGGCTTTGATCTCATCAAAAACTTTGTCGACGACAGTAACTTTCTATCTGGTCATGATCTCGAAATATATCACATGCGATAGTTTCACATGTATTCTAGCGCTATGTAGTGAGAAAATTCTGAACTACTCTCCACCAGCAAAAAGGTTATGGTTCCCTAAAACAGATTTCAAAGTTGAAATCCATCTGGTCTCACCAAATGGTGTTTATTCAATCACCCGGTGATAGTGGTGGCGGTCTCCAGTACCCAACGAAAGGCTGCCTGCAAGCAGCGAGCTGCAGCCAACATGAGCATCCATAGAAGGAGGAAGAAGCCGCACCGCTATTGATCGGAATCAGTAGCTCTTCGTGAGTCGCTGTGGGCCATCTATGTCAAGCGCGTCATACTAAAGAGTATAAACAGAGAGAACTCTGCTGAAGTTAACAAATAAGATATATCATATAAGACCACGTAGTCCTTCGTCACCATTGCATACAACCCCATAGGGCTGTCCCTTGTAGTTTTTTAGACACCCTTTTTAACATGAGCAGTTCTGCTGAGTTTTGATGATTATATTATTTTTTACACAGTAAACGCGGCTTGTCGTAAAATTAAGACCAATCAGAATTTAGAAAAAAAAAAAGGAGAATTTACATTCATTTAAAGTTCTTTAATGTTTTGATGCTCGGCATTCGGCCAAACGACATTCCGTCAAATGACCTGGAACCATTGCACCATACAGACATTTAAATTCATATGAGTATCAATTTTTGCTATTTGTAAAGTTTGGAAAAAGAACTGGAACTTAGGATAACGAAAATTTGGAAATAAACATGCTCTGTCTGTACGTCTGGGACACAACTGAAAATCGAGAAATTCCAGAAAAATCTGAAATACTGGCACCGCTGCCGCACAAAAGGATTTGACAAGTGAAACGGAACCCATCAACTTTCTACTCATAAGGGGAATAAATGGGGTGATGGGGGGACCATCGCTAAAGCATCGTGTTAAGCAACTCATAATATCTCACCTGCACGGTCCCGCTGGATGCCGGTATAATGAAACAGTAGAAGACCTTCCTCGTCAACCACCGCCCGTAAACCCCGTTCCAGTGTGGGAAATCAAGGCGATGATTCAAGTTCTAGCGGGAAGAAGGTGGATGTGCTGCCACCTCGAAAGTGTTTACATTGATTCACGTTTATTGTGTGATTAATTATGATTAATGGCGCCAACGGATGAGGATAAATTATGCAGACTGCAATTGTCTGCACTAAATAGCAACGAGCAACAATGGGGGGGGGGGGGGGGGGGGTGGTAAAATGATGGGGCTATGCGGCTCGTGATGTTGATTGTTCTGGCAGACAGCAGACCTTTGCGGTGAGGATCAATATTTGACTTGGACAATTCTGTGTCAAGTCTCATTTGTGTCATGTTGTTAGGTGAAATCAGGAATGTCAAGTGGAATTTACTTGATTTTGATTTATTGATTTCAATGGATGTGATAGGTAGGGACATACATGGGACCGACTTCCACGCGATCATTACGGCAATGATTTAAAATTTTTTGCAGTGTTTCTTTTTTGGATATTAAATTTTCGTCTAAATTGAGTTCCAGCTTCCCGCGAGAACACTCCAAATATTCTTTGGATGCTTCCAAACTCCCTTTGAACGCCATTTAGCAAATTACGCACCAGTCGCCGTTGATTCAAACTGAAAGGCAATTCTGCGAAACAAAAGAAAATACATTCTGACTGTGACGAGTACGGACCATGCATCCAACGGAAACACTCTCCGGTGGCAAACCATGATGGGGGTCGGTAGCTTTTCCCTTAGCACGATGAATGTCCCGTACAATCAAAACGTATGAACATGAACAATGTATGTCAGTGTGTGTGTATGTGTGTGTGCGTTGGTTCCGATGTGCCACTGCCCCGAGGCTTCCGGAGGGATGATGGAAAGTGTGTCGGTAGGGCTCCGACGACGATGACGACGGACGCCGACTCGACACCAGCCAGCATCGGTATTTATGATTGTCTTGTTCATCCAGCTGCTGTCGACCTCATAATCAAAGTCTTTGTGAATTGAAGTGTGGTCCACTGGGACCATACCGGAGTGACGGAGGGTGGGGTTGGGCTGTGCCATGATGGTAATGACGCATTCAACCCGACGACCGACGATGACGAAGACGACTGTGTGGTTTGTGTGTGTTTGACCTAAAGAAGAGAGATCGTACAGATTTGTGCTACCCTACCCTCATGGGCGACAAACGAAAAATGGTGCACACTTTTCTACTGCTGCTTCCCGTGACTAAACCCAGTGTATCGTTAGAACAATTGTTCAGTGGCCTGATTTCTCAGCGGGCTTTGTTAATTGTGGACCAGTAGCAGCAGCACCGACCGTCGTGATGGGGTGTGAAGGCTCATTTGGTTAAGTACCACTGTGGGAGCCGTGATCAGAAACCAGCATGAGAAATACCTTCCTCTGGTTTCTTTGATGGCACTTTTTCGACTTTTTCATTTCAACGGAATAAAGTTACCTGTTGAAGTTACAGTGGTGGGTCGAACAAGTACAAATATAATTCACTTCATGTAAATTACAAGGGCAGCGAAATGGACGTTAGTCTTCCAAAAGGCTTTGAAACTCATTTTTTGATGTTCAAACTTTAAACACAGCGGCGGCATAGAATTTCGGAGAGTACCTTGTAGGTGGCGCTCAGCAGTGTGATCGCGTGGTAGTTGCGGTCTACTTTTTGTAGATTGGGCATACCGATTTCCTCCTTAACTTCTTGAAGATCAGGGGCTAGTAGCCTGTCGTAGTAGTAGTAGTAAAATTATGTTTATTTCTGTTGATTATGGTAGTACATTGATTTATTATATTCATTGATTAGCCTATCTGGCTCTTCATCTTTGTTTAATTCGATATTCTAATTTAATATTTGCGTTTTTCAACTATTTTACAGAATACCCCTTTGGGGATTTGTTTTGTTTGAATTGAAAAAAGTGATAACCTACCTAACTACGAGTATAACATCACCTAACGTGCTAGATCACGTATGATCTGATGATTTGATCTCAGACAGATGTCTCTGAACCTTTCCAGGATTAATACTCTCCGTTCTTCTAATGTCTGAACTCCAGCCAGGAGGTGGATCTCAGAATGTCTAGTCCGCGGGGGACTGTTTAGGACCATCCTAAGGATCTTGTACTTTGGAGTTTAAGGTGATGGCATTTTGCGCAACTCTCCCAGATTGGCATACCGTACTCGATTACAGGAAGGATGATTTGTTTGTAGACAGCAAGCTTATTTTTCAGGGACAGGGTTGACTTCCTGTTGATAAGTGGATACAACGATCTTATCAAGATGTTGCACTTGGTTTTCGTTTTGTCAACGTGCTCCCTGAAAAGAAGCTTGCTGTCTAGTGTGAGCCCGAGGTACACGACCTCTTTGGACCATTCCACCACTGTGCCGTTCAGGCAGATCTTGTTATTCTCCGACGGAACAAGTCTGGGAGATTTAGAGTGTGGAATGATAATGACCTGGGTCTTTGCCGCGTTGATACGGATCTTCCAGCTGTTGAAGTATTCAGACAGGACGTCTAGGCCTCTCTGAAGTTTGGCAGTCAGAGCTCCGATGACCCTACCCTTGTAGACCATGGATGTGTCATCTGCGAACAGAGACAACGATCCACCATCAGGGAGAGCCGGCATATCGGAGGTGAACAAGTTGAATAGGATGGGGGCAAAGATGCTTCCTTGTGGAACCCCGGCACCGATGTTGAAAGCATCCGATGTGATGCCGTTCAGAGAGACTCGAAACGTCCTGTCTGATAGATAGTTGTTTATTATCTTTACTATGAAGATTGGAAGACCGTACTGCTGCAATTTTAACACCAGGCCATCATGCCAGACATTGTCGAACGCTTTTTCAACGTCCAACAACGCCATGGCAGATATTTTTGAAACAGACTTGTTCCGTCTCAGAATGTTTGTCACTCGAGTCAGCTGGCTGACGGTCGAATGACCTTTCCGAAAACCAAACTGTACATCGAGTAAGATGTTGTTTTGTTCGGCAGATGTTAGGAGCCGGTGGTAGACTGCTCTTTCGAACAGTTTTGATAACCCTGAGAGAAGGCTGATTGGTCGATAATTTGAAGGAGAGGACGGATCCTTCCCAGGTTTCCGGATGGGTATGACTTTAGCTGACTTCCAACACGAGGGGAAGTAGCCAAGTCTGAGGCACTGATTAAAGATCAGTGCCAGATGGTTGTAGAATCTGGAACTCAAGTGTTTGAGTTCCAGATTCAGGATGTTGTCGAAACCTGGGGCCTTCATGTTTTTAGATGATTTGATATAGGCCAACAGTTCGTCAGCCGTAATCTCGGATTCCTCTGGAAAAATGTTAGGAATCTGAAGAAGATTGGTTGCATTTTCAGCAACCTCAGATTCATGAGGGCTGACGATGTTTTGTCCGAGATAATGGGAGCTGACGAAGTGTTGACCTATCGCGGCAGCCTTCTCTTCAGGAGTTATCAGATGAACCACTGGGTCGCCGGGACGATCCAGCGTGGTCAGTGGGGGAATGGGCCTAGGCTTGTTTTTAAGAATTTTTTGTAAGTTTCCAGAAGGGCTTAGCACAATCTGGGAGAGAGTGGATCTTACTAGCAAAATCTTTATTTCTGAGATCCACTATCCTGGCCTGAATGATCTTTGTTAATCGATTACAATTGGTCTTCAAGTTAGGCAGGCCAGTACGCTGGTACTGCTTACGAATGGTGTTACGGAGTCTAATGAGATCTTTGGTAGGGCTGTCAAGGTTCAGAGTGTTACTCACCTGTCTGGATACTGGCACGTGTTGTTCGATGGTTTGTAGACACCGGTCAACATCTTCGGACGTCCCCGGTTGGACATCGTAGTCGATGGTTGTGTCGACGCAGTGTTGATATTGCGCCCAGTTGACTCGATGGTAGTTGCGCCGGGAAGCTTCGAATCGGTTTACCGAGGATCCAACTTCGGCCACCACCGGGTAGTGGTCCGAGCTCAGCTCCTGGAATGCCACAGGTTGCGAGACGTTGTGTCCCATGTTGCTTACGAAGATGTCGATGGTCGCATGGACCCCAGACCGACTTAACCGGGTGGGAGAGTCCGGGGCCAAGATGGTATAGTGGCCCTCTTGCAGGTCTTCATTGAGGATGATGTCGTTTCTATTGCTCCGACCGTTGCCCCAAGCTTGATGTCTTTGCGGAGGGCCACTGACGATCCGTCCCTGATGTTGGTTTGCTTGGGGCAGTAGGCCGCGATGATGGTGATTGGACCAAGTGATGTGCTCACCTCCACTCCGATGGCTTCAATTGTTTTCAGCTGGAAGTTTGGTAGCAGCCGGCAACTGATGTTCCGTCTTGCAGCGATGGCCACTCCTCCACCTCCAGAGCAGGTGCGATCAAGTCTGACGAGCCGGAAGTCGGGAAGGAATACGTTCAATTCGGGCTTCAAGTGCGTCTCGGTGATGATAGCAATGTCGACCTCCTTGGTGTTGAGGAAATCGAGTAGCTCTCTATGCCTGTTCGTCAGTGAGCAAGCGTTCCAATTTGCAATTTTTATAGCTTCACGGTCCCTACTTGGTGACGAGTGACAAGGCCGCATGAAGCTGTTCAGATCGAGTCTTGCAGGTGCGCATGATGATGATGACCTCGGCCACAAGCGTCACAAGTTCCTCCGAGGTGAACGGAGAATCGTCGACAGATTCACCTGAGACAGCACCAGCGTATGATAAACCAGGGGCGGTGGATGAACCTGGAATTGGCTGGGCCGCTGCAACAGCGAGACGATGCTGAACTGTCCGACTGTTGGGAACCATTTGGATGCTCGCAGGATTGGCTTGTTGGTTGTTGAGCGGAAGCGGGGCTAGGTTCGGAACATGTCGACGGGGCTGGAGAGCTGGGTACTGGACTTCCGTTAGTACAGGAGGTGAACGATGATTACGAAGGCGACCGAGCTGGTTGTTGATTGTGGCCTTCCGGCGGATATTAATGAACTCCACTCGCTTGGGACATCCGCGATTGGAGGCTTGGTGGTTTCCACCGCAGTTAACACACGTTGGCTCGATGTCATCGACTTGCTCACAGGACGCAGTTGAGTGAGTTCCAGCACACTTGTCGCAGTTTGTCTTCATGTGGCAGTTTTTGGTGCCATGGCCATATGAGAGGCAGTTCATACACTGCGTTACCTCACGATGTTGGGGTTTGTTATGCTCCCAACTGATGATGACCTGAAACAGGTCCTGGATTTTGGATCTCAGAGCCGCAAGACTGGTGGATCCCTTCGTGAAATGCACCAGGAACACCTGATCACGGAAGCTGGTGCTTTGGTTGGGACGCCGGTTCATCTGGAACACGGCCTCAGGTTGGAGCCCAAGCCGCTCCAGCTCGGACTTCACCGCAGCAGCCTCGAACGACGGTAATCCACGCAAAACCACCTTCAGTGGCTTGCTCGATGGCAGATCATGCGTGAAGAAGTCTACGTTGTTGTCCTTCAGGAAACATCCTATTTATTTGTACTCCTCCAGGCTGGAGCACATGATTTTGGTACCGATGCTGCAAAGCTTGAAGCGAGGCAGCAGCTTGTGTTTTGCCAGTTCGGCACCCAGCTTGGCAACATCCTTCACCGGCGTGAAAAGCGGGGGAATCCACTCTCGTCTTGCAATAGGAACGACGTCACCATCGCCATTTTCTTTCGGGAGTACTGCATACTGGTTGGCTTGCAGTACTCGTTTTCCGGCGTCATCCTGCGACGCGCTGGGCTTGATTAGCACCTTCTTTGAAGGGCCCGCTGCTGGCTCATTGGCACGTTAACGCACCATTTGTTTCGTGTTTGCAAGTTCAATTAAACTTGCCAGAACGCGAGAAGGTGGTGACACTTCCACGGCGCCACGCGACAGCACAAAACGAAACAAAATCGAATCTAGAACTCGAGCGAAAATACGGACTGAACAACTCAACAGTCGAGCAAAGAATGGTAGCCTGTCGTCTTCTGCGCGTGCTCCAAGGTCTGTTGCCGTGCCACCTTCGTTTTCTGCTGCATCACCATTGAGGTGCTCGTCATAGTACTGCTTCCACCTCTCAATCACCTCACAGTCGTTCGCGAGAAAGTTACCGTCCAAGTCCTTGCACATATCGGCTTGCGGCACGTAGCCTTTGCGCGAACTATTTAGCTTCTCGTAGAACTTCCGTGTGTCGTTTACGCGGTACAGATTTTCCATCACCTCGCGATCTCGGTCTTCCTGCTGACGACGCTTCTTCCTTCGGAAAACCGAGGTTTGTCTGTTCCGCGCTTGTCTGTATCGCTCCACATTCAATCTCATACGGTGTTGCAGCATTCTCGCCCGTGCTGCATTCTTCTCGGGGACGACATGTAGATGCCGAAAATCGATATTCAACTCCATTTTGTAATCCAATATGGTGGCCATCGGGTTTCAGAAAAGTGTCGAGAACCCTAAAATATGGGTATTTTCGGAACGGGGTCGACGCGTAGACGCCGAAAATCGATATTCCACGCCATTGTGGAACCCAAGATGGCGGCCATCGGGTTTCACAAAAAGTGTCAAAAACACTAGAATCTGGGTATTTTCGGAACGGATACGACGCGTAGAAGTTGAAAATCAATAATCATCGCCATTTGTAGGGCATTGGACACTTCTTCTGAAATCGGAAGCCACCATCTTGCATTTCAAGATGGCGTTCCGGCCTCTAGATGTCACCCCGATTCCAAAAATATCCACATTGATTGGTATTTGACAGTATTTCACAATGAGAGAGAGAGAAGGATTAGTATTTTCCATTTAATTCCACTACTTTATTTGCTTATCCTTGACAGATACGCGTATTTCGTCTACAATGTGCAGACTTCTTCAGTGTCTTGTACTAATACTCGAGTATTAGTACAAGACACTGAAGAACATTGTAGACGAAATACGCGTATCTGTCAAGGAAAAGCAAATAAAGTAGTGGAATTAAATGGAAAATACTAATCCTTCTCTCTCTCATTATACAGGTATTCCACTAAGACGCCACATTCATCAGGAGTATTTCACACTTTTTTGAACCAATTCCTTCATGTTAGATTTTGAAAAGGCGTCACACATTGGTTTTTGGCCTCTCGGCGGTATGGAGAATACCCACATTCATGGGTATTTGACAGTATTTCCCAATTTTTCTTAAACTGTAAGCCGCCATCTTGGATTTAAAAATGACCTCGAATGTCACTTTTCAGCCTCTAGACGTCAATACCCATATTGATGGGTCGGCATCAGAATTTTCCATTTTATTTTTCTGAAATCGGATGCCGCCAGCTTGGATTTCAAAATGGCGACGGATATCGATTTTTATTCTCTAGACGTTATTGCGATTTCAAAAATATTGATGGGTATTTGACAGTATTTCCGCATTTTCTCGAACCGAAAGCCCCCATCTTGGATATCAAAATGGTGTCGCATATATATTTCCAAGCCCCGTAACGTAGGTAGATCACCTTTTCGTGGTACGTTACGGGATGTAAGATCTACCACCGATTCCTAGTCTTGACTACTTCAAACTAGGGGAACAGGATTTTTCAGTAATCCAAGGAACACTTCTTAGTCCTTGTTACTCTTTATGCCTTGTTGATAGTGACAAGACTCGGCTTTGTCTACCGAGGATGATCTTGAATCAAGGAAAAAATGAGTTAGTTAATCTTCATCTATGTGATTCCTAATCTTCTATTCGTTGATCCCTAGTTTAAAGTGATTAAGACTAGGGTTCTGATGCATGGTCATTATCGGTGTCATTCCTTAATTTTGTTGCTAAGGAATCCAATTTTGACTGACAAAGGGGCGCGACCTTTGGAGGGTGTTTCAACCATACCTATATTGATAGGTATTTGGCACTATTTCTCACTTTTTCTGAAATTGGAAGCCACCATCTTGGGTTTTCATTCTCTAGACAGAATCCCGGTTCCAAAAATACCAATATTGATGGGTATTTGACAGTATTTCCCACTTTTTCTAAAACTGTAAGTCGTCATTTTGAATTTCAAAATATCGTCGCATATCAACTTTCGATCTCTAGTCTTTACCCCGATTCCTCAAAAACCCATAGGGATGCTTCGGCATCAGAAATTTCCCACTTTTTTTTGACGTAGGATTACGTCTTTCGGCAACATATTAGGGGTGCAATTTAAAAAAACCAAAACTGACCGCGTTACGAAAAGTGGTGAGGTTTTGACCACTTATAAGTCTGTCAATAGCGAATGGATATTGATTCTTAACAAGCCAATCGATTGGAAATTGTTCTAAGAATCTGCTAAAATGAACACCTCATTAATTTTCAATACGTCACTATTGAAAATTACACAAATGTCCTACAAAATTATCACCGATTGCCTAAAAAAGCACTTTCTCTAACACAAAATCAAATTCTATCCGGTCTCACTGAACGGTGCTTCTTCAATCACCGTGTGTGGTGATGTCCGGTCGGTCGTCATCAGCAGCAGTAGCAGTTCTTTCGGCGCGTGGCATTGTAGATTGTTATCCAGTACACGACGAAAGGTTGCCCCCAAGCAGCTAGCTGCAGCCCCATGAGCGCCCTTTCACCGAAGAAGGAGGAAAAAGCCGCACCGGTACTGATCGGATTCAGTTGCTCGTCGTGAGCCACTGTGGGCCATCTATGCCAAGCGCGTCACCCTCGTTCCAAACAACATACGGCTCACCACCCTCATCTGTGTTGAACACCCTAATAGCTCAGCATTACTCGACCATCACGACAAAATGGTCAATTTCAGGACCACCATCAATTTCTTAAAGAGTATTTTCTGGACATTTGTCAAAGTCAGCAATCGGATGTCAGTTCCCATATGTTTAAATCTAACATATCATGTATTTTTTAAGGCAACATTGGGGGTGCAATTTCAAAAACCAAAGTCGGTCGCGGCATGAAAGTGGTCTGGTTTTGATCCAGAGATGATGGATTTTAATTTCTTACTCCTAATCGATAGAGAATTTTTCAATAAATCTATTGAAAAAAGACTATCAATTTTCAAAGTTCACTATTGAAAATTGCACGAATGTTAAAATTATCATCGATTGTCTTTTTGATGCAATTAAATTCTTCCCGAATTTTCTTAATAAGAGGGGCTTAAAATTTGCATCAAAAAACATTAACGTAGGTACTGTCCGGTATGCTCAGATTCTGTGATTGATGTGTTTTCCCTAACACAGATTTAATTTTCGAATACCAAAATTAATGGGCAGTTCAATCTCTTCAAAATTTCTACAATTGTAGTGCAAAGAAAGTGATATGTGAGAAATTGTTGGCGAGTTTATCGATAAAACCATGTCGCAGCATTTGGCTACACAATACAAGCGCGGATCACGTAAGCGTGCAAAGGCACTGCAAGCGGACAAACCTCCGAAGAAGCAGCCGAAAACGGATGCTGAAAGTAATCGATGTTACCGAGACAGGATCATAACGACTAGAGACAACTTTACTTTATCTACTGGTTGGAATGCTGGAGAAGGGTCTTCAAGACAAGGTAGAACATTTGACTATATCCCTTTGAAACTAAGATGTACAATAGAGTGATGCAAAATTAGACATTTTCGCTCCACGATACTTAAACGATTCCAAATCGGATCCTGACTAATTTCTCAAAATTTGAACACATTTGGTAAGAAACTGAGATTTTGAAGTTTGTATGGGAATTACTATGGTAAAACCAAGATTTTTGTTCATGTCTATCTAACAATTCACCATATCGGTCTGCTTCAAAAACTTTCAACTGTACTTATAGGAATTTTTCCAGCTACAACTTTGCTGAAGACCACTTTTTGATTAAATGCAAGGATCGAAAGTTATCAATGGTTCAATGCGCTGATGTCTTATCATCATGCTCAATCAACTGCTCAGCAGGCAACATTGGTGTTTCTGGGGCGTTGAATAGGACACAAAAATCATGGCTAAATACTATGTCACACTGCAAAATACAGTGTTGCCTACAGAGCAGCTGCTTGATCATGTCAAAGGTTTATCAATCTCTTAAATAATTAATAACTTTTTCCTGCCTCGTTTTACATAGAAACAATCTTCAGCAAAGTTGTAGCTGAGAAAATTTTCCATATCGAACTGTTTCACAGCTCAATATTGAAAAAAAAATTAGAAAGCAATGAACAAAAAGTTGAGATTTCCCATGGTAATTCAAATGGCTTGTGTGAAGCCTGTTTCTAACCAAACGAGTTGTAACTTTGGGAGGCTAATCAGGACCCGATTTGAAACCATTTAAGCACTGTGGAGCGAAAAGTCAAATTTTGCATCAGTCTAATGTACATACATTGTTTGCAACGTATTAATTCGCCAAGAACATCAATTGAGGACTACTACGCAATCGCCCTTCATCAAAATGTTTACAAGCTTTCAACCCATCATCGGTCCTTTTCAGGACCGCAAATAAAAGAGTTAAGTAAGAGCTTGTATCCAAGATATATCGTCAAGGATTGGCTACATGGAGCACCTCAAAACAGAGCTCTCAAATTGCTTCCGAATCCCAAAATTATCGAACTTTGGCAGTGATATCGATTTAAGAAATCAATTTAATATTTACTATACTTTTGCTGTGACATCAAATCTACCTTTCGCAATTGTACGTGAAATCTACGGTCATGCCTGGTCAAGTCACAAATTACCTAAAATGGTTAAAGTGACTAGGTGGTTTGTTTATCCATCAACATGGGTATTTTTGGAATCTGAGTGACGTCCAGACTCCGGAAAACGATATGTGACGCTATTTTAAAAATCAATATGGCGGCTTCCAGTTAAAAAAGTAACAGGTTGTATGTCTTGGTTACAACCTGTTACTTTTTTAACTGGAAACCGCCATATTGATTTTTAAAATAGCGTCACATATCGTTTTCCGGACTCTGGACGTCACTCAGATTCCAAAAATACCCATATTGATGGATAAACAAACCACCTAGTCACTTTAACCATTTTAGGTAATTTGTGACTTGACCAGGCATGAAATTTCAACTCTGACCATTAGCGTGAGAGCTATGGATACTAACCACTATGCCGGGCTTGAATACCGATCATCTTAGTAAATGGCAAAGCAAGAGATAAATTTAATATTTTACTTGCCTTCTCCAGACTCATTTACCCCCGGAGAAATCAATCCCGCAAAAATCACAATGATGCCGTCACCTCGCAAGCAGCTCATTTTGCCTGATCCAACTGCTCGGAAATTCTCCGCAGCAACGCTCGAGGACCAATTTCCTTGGATTTCTTCATGTAGAGATGAAACTATGGAAACAGCACCAGAACCAGGGGCCTCCCTTAGCTCAGTCGGTAAAGGCGCAGCTACAAAGCAAGACCATGCTGGAGGTGGCTGGGTTCGATTCCCGGTCCGGTCTAGAAATTTTTCGGGTTGGAAAATTTCTCGACTTCCCTGGGCATAGAAGTTATGATTAGACTTGCCACACAATCATATCAATGCAAAAATGGTACAGGCAATTAATTAATTTAGCTTTATTTAGGAGGCTTTCAGCCTAAGGCTGGTTCGCCTCCAATTCCTGGTACAGGCATCGAAAGCTCTTAATTAATAACTGTGGAAGTGCATCAAGAACACTAAGTTGAGAGCACGCCATAAGCTAATATGCGATATGCAATAAGCTTGAAATGCGAAGAAGAAGAAGAAGAAGACCAGAACCAGATTGACAAAACAAATCGAAACCAAGTCCGATCGAACACTCTCCCATGCACAAACACACCTCCGATGCTGCACGTACTTTTACCGCACCCGGTCGAATCTCCATAGACAATGTCGTCGGTCGGTATATCCAACTACCTTCTTATAGATCTGAGTACATCTGCAGCGTTGGGTGGGCTGCTGCTGCTGCTGCTGTGCTATTATTGAAATATTCCAAATGCGAGGCACGTTCCGGATGGAGAGACTGACGCGTTACCTCCCCGGTTTCCGTCTCGGTTTCTCGAAATCTAAACAACCCGCAGGCTGGGCTAGGTTTTATGGAATTTAGAAATACAGAAAAGAGGCAAACGACGCTGCCAATGGCTGGAGATACAGTTGAATATTAAGCGAATGCTGATTGTCCTCTCCCTGCTGGTAGGTTTTGAACGAAAAGAGCAAATTTGTGTCATCCATTTGGCACCATTTTCGCCGAGGCTGCGTGAGTGGTTGTAAAGTTTCCTCTGAAGGAAGAGGAAATGGAATGTATCGCTTCGTCCGGGTTCGGATTTTGATAATAGTTTTATGGGATCTTTTTTCAAGTGACGCATTGATGGGTATTACTTTCAAGGGCCTATTGAATTTGGATGGTCTTGAGCTTTGATGAACTTTGAATTCAATTTGTTTGCCCGTCTAGCGGTGTACCATTTACACAGGGGAAGATACGCATTCTTCTCAGTGTAAGCGGCGGCCACAGCAATTTATCAGCATCACGAACACATATGACGTGTTTGTTTTGTTTTTTTTATCTGTATTTGATGCTTGCTTCTCTATCCAGTCCAGTCGAAATAGTCCAAAACTTTTTGAAAGCGTTTTAACAAGGCTCCAAACCTTTCAGGTGAGTGTGACTATTACCTCTTTATCTTTGGCATCCTTTCTATTTGAACTGCGTGTTGATTAGCTGTTCTAGTATCGGCAGCTTGAAATTAGCCGCATTTTGTAGTGCGTGTATTTTATTTGAAAAAACAAGTAGAAGGGTCTGTGCCTAGGGGCACGAACGGAAGCTTGACGTAGGACCGCTAGTGGACGGAATAAATGTGAAGAGCATTAAGTTCTTTTAATTGATCAAATCAGGCATAACATTTGATAACGGCACGGGCGTACTTTGGTTCGCGTGTAAAGGGCCTTAGAAGGTTTGTTTACAAATGATTTTGTGCCGTTATCTAATGTTATGCCTGAAATATCTATTATCTCAACTCTTTCCGTTTTTGAATTGTAGGCGATCCAAATTTGTAGTAATCTTTTTCAAAAAGAAAGTTAATTACGAGAATCAATCAAAATCACTTGCACCCCTGCTTCCAAGTTTGTGTGGTCGTTGGGGGCTTGTGGTTCTGAATATGGATAAACAAGCACAGATAAATTCTATTCCAACTCTTTACTGATGTAAGCTTGATGGCCCTGAAAAGGGCCGTTTTATTGAAGAGGACATCCATGGCCACTTACGTTTGGCGTGTTTAGAGTAGGGGACAGCATCACGGACCTAATTTTCCACTAACACCTTCAGCACACCTCGTAGATCAGACCGGAGATACGTCAGCAGCGTTGCCAGTATTCCAGATTTATCTGGATTTTCCAGATTTTTAGTCGTCTTGCCAGATACACAGACAGACCACGTATATTTCCAGATTTTTAAATATGTTCCAGATTTTCCCAGTTTTTTTTTAAATATCACTGCAATTGATTTAAACTCTAATAAAAAAATAGAAAGCCAAACTTGCTACTTTAATTATTTAAGGCCATCAACGTTGGACATTACTGGAATTTTAAGGTAATTCTGAAAATAGTTCACAGTTAAGTGTGAGGCGAATTCTTTGTGCAACCAAAGGAGAATTTCAAGCTACTTCTGAGTAGAATTACATCCATCTTTGTGGGCTCCGGGGTGGTGTGGCGTCACCCATCATTTAGTCGTATTGTGAGTGCCACGAAGTGAGGGTTCAATTCCCGCTCCAGCCAGTGCAAATTTTTGCAACCTGAAAATTTGCCTACTGGTCTAATGGGTGTGGTGTGTTGTCCGTTGTCTAGTGTTAAATATTCAGTCTGTGCAACCTCTGGTTGAAGACGGTGTCAATTGTCTTGTCAACTCTGATGACAATTGCATGGAGATTTTGTCAATAAAGGAAATATAATCCGGAAGAGAAATCATAGACAATTCTTATGATGAAACTTAAGGAGTATGCTGATACGAATCGTGAGAATAATTTCAAAGGAATTCTTTCCAATGTTTCTATGCAAAACTATTTTGGCAAAGTACTTGTGTACTTAGGTAATACTGAAAGGGATTTCAAAACAATTCTGACCTTACCTACAAAGCAGTTCAAAGGGAATTATCGGATAAGTCTGAGAAGAGTGTGACAGAAGTTGAAATGTTGGAAAAAGTTTTATATGACTATTTAAGATTTATTTATTTTGTTCTTCTTTGATTTGTTTTCCTTCGATCTGAGAGTCGAGTTTCTAACGCCTTTGGATACGGTTGTGTGTTAAGTTCGTTCTCTGTTTTGTGCGTCCATTCGCTTTCATAGTTTTCGGCTGCATTTGCCGGATTAGCGCTGGCACTCTGCCTCCCGGACGGTTATACGTGTGTGAGTGTTGGTTTCTCGCTTTCCGAGAAGTTTTAGAATCAAGAAAGAAAACATGATTCATCATCTTTGCAAAATTGGCGTGGTTTGATTGTTTCTCCCGGACCAGAAATTTGTGGCATCGCGAGTGAAAATTTTAATTTCTGTTTATTTACGCGGTGATGAGAAGTGCGCTGAACTATTGTCAGGGTTTTGAGATGTGCATTGCTTTTGTGCACGGAGTGACTTGAAAAAGAAAAGTGAAGAAAAGTGATATTTGGTTGTTGTGTGGTTGGAGTGGAGGGAAAAAAAATATGCGTGGAAGCATCGGGAATGCGCTCACGGGTGAAGTGATTTGGTGAGAACGTTCCAGTTGAAGATTGTTGACAAGTGTATTTGTGGTGATGCAAATTATGGTTTAGATGACGCATGGCTTCAAACATTTTGTGTATCGAAATAAAACATATTACATACTAAATACGCACAGGGCATCGTCTGCTGACCATTGCCGCGGGTATATCGTGGGAGTCCCAGGTACCCGGTTCAAGCTTTAGTTGGCGGCGGTGGCTCTTCTTGACCTTCTACCCCCTGAGTAGTTAGTGTGAATAAGGGCGTCTATGTGATGTTTTGCTGTACCTGTTGTGGACATTTAGTGCATCCTGTTCCCTTAACTTGTTGAGGACACCCTGTCTTGCCTCAAAAGTTACCCTTTTTGAAGTACTAGTCTTCACAACATAAAGGGCACCATTACGGAGCATGAGATTTGATCAAATTATTTGCAGTTCTACTTGTCCAACGCCCCCGGCTGGGTGAGGGATAGAGGATGACACACACACACACACACACACACACACACACACACACACACACACACACACACACACACACACACACACACACACACACACACACACACACACACACACACACACACACACACACACACACACACACACACACACACACACACACACACACACACACACACACACACACACACACACACACACACACACACACACACACACACACACACACACACACACACACAGGGCTACAAATGGTGAGTTGACAACCTAGCTCTGGTTCTCACAAGTTCCTACCTCACGCCTCCCCGTGGTGTAGCCTGGGCAATGTTGTCCTTCTGACAATAGCAAAGTGAGGGGGTGCGACGCGAACACTGGCGCGGTAACCATAACACGGCGATAGAGGAAATGCTTCGTCAACCCGCAGGAGTGCCAACCGGCACATTAGGATCGACGCCAGTAAGATCCTTATTATGGCATACTGGATACGGCATGGAACTATGGACACGACACGGTACAATGGATTGGATACCACGCTACAGGGCTGACAGTCGTGCTATTCTGCTCCCTAAGTAAAGAAGGGTGACACCTTCTTGAAATGGCGAGTGGGCTAATAGTGCGGCTGCCCCCGTCCCGGTAAAACCTTGGCAGGCCTCCGGATACGTTCAAAACTCGTCACCAATTGGTGATTGGTGAGTAGTAGGCTCAGATGTAACATTCCTGACTTACGCCGATCTGGCTCTGAACACGGCCCCCATGAAGGACCGTGTCAACCCTAGCATGGCCTCCCTGCTTGCATAGATAACCATGGGATCACGATAGGAGACTACATACAACGAGTGGAGATAGCGGCCCGAAGGGGGGACCCATCAGAATGGAAAAAATTGGAGAAAAAAATAAAAATGAAGAAAATGAAAAAACCAAAAAAAATATGAAGAACGACGGCAATACGCCAGACAGTGAAAACGGAGGAGCAAACGTGTTCGCAAGGAGTGGGATATTGCAGAGATCACCAGTGTCGAACCTGGGGGTCACTGCGAGTTCCAGCAGCAGCAGTAAGTTTCAAGAAGAGCAGCCAGGCGTTGGGCTAAGCCAGATATTCACACCAATATCCAGTAGTAGCAAATCCCAAGAACTGCAGCTCGGGAGAACCAAAATGACGGAGGTCAGGAGGAAGATCGATGAACTCTATGTGTTCGTGAAGGATAAAAACAACGTACACAAAGAGATCAAGCAACTTGTGACCGGTATCAAATCCGGCATAACAGTGGCAGATCGGGAATGTCAAGAGTGGAGAAAAAGGGCCGAAAATGCCGAAAAGGCTCTGCTGGAGGCCAAGGAGAGCATAAGACTGGCTCAAGCACATGAGACTCCGAAGGGACCCACAAATCCACGTCCTGAAAAGAGAGATAGGGACACGCCAGGAGATGAGGAGGAGCCCAAAAAACGCAGGGACGACGAGGAAGGCATCAAGGAGATGGGAGAAAATGGTGCGTGGCGTAAAGTCGAGAACCAGAAGGAGAGGAAGAAAAAACAGAAGGAAGATGAAGTGAGGAAGAAGGAAGAGGAAGCGAGGAGGAAGGAAGAAGAAGCGAGGAAGAAGGAAGAGAAGAAGAAGGAAGACAGGAAGAATAAGGAGAAGCCTAGGCCTCGTAGGGAGAGAAGCAAGGGTGACGCTCTGGTTGTTGAGGCGAAGGACAAAACGTCCTACGCAGCACTCCTCCGGAAAGTGAGAGAGGATCCGGAGTTGAAACAACTAGGCGAGAATGTGGTGAAAACCAGGCGAACCCAGAAAGGCGAGATGCTATTCGAGCTGAAAAGGGACCCTACGGTTAAGAGCTCAGCTTTTAAGGAGCTCGTCGAAAAATCTCTTGGCGAGACGGCGAACGTAAGAGCCTTATCCCAGGAGTCAGTGGTCGAGTGCAGGGATCTGGACGAGATCACAACAGAAGACGAGTTAAAAAGTGCGCTGAAGGTGCAATGCAACCTGGGAGACGTACCGATGGCAATTCGGTTGAGAAAGGCGTATGGTGGCACGCAGACGGCGTTGATACGACTTTCTTCGGACGCAGCTAACGAGCTGCTGAAGACTGGCCGAATCAAGGTTGGGTGGTCAGTGTGCCCGTTGAAAGCTATTCCTCGGGTATCTAAGAAAATGGAGAGATGCTACAAATGCATGGGCTTCGGTCACCAGGCGAGACACTGCAAAGGCCCTGACAGATCTGATCTGTGCAGGAAATGCGGAGAGAAGGGGCACGTTGCAAAAGACTGTACAAAGCAACCGAGGTGCATGCTCTGCAAAAAGGAGGACGGAAATGGCCATGTGACGGGAAGTTTCAGGTGCCCTGAGTTCAAGAAGGCGATGGTGGGCCAGCAATAATGAAGGTAACCCAAATAAATCTCAATCATTGTAACACAGCACAGCAACTGTTGTGGCAGTCAACAACGGAAACAAAGTGCGACGTTGCAATCATTGCAGAGCCATACCGAGTCCCTCTCGATAATGGTAACTGGGTGGCGGATAGAGCAGGAATGGCGGCCATACAAGTCATGGGCAGGTATCCCATACAACAAGTGGTGGCAAGCTCATATGAAGGTTTCGTGATCGCCAAAATCAATGGAATCTTTGTATGTAGTTGCTACGCACCCCCGAGATGGACAATTGAGCAGTTCCACCAGATGCTAGATGGGCTCACCGAAGAGCTCATTGGACGGAGACCAGTCGTCATCGCAGGAGACTTCAATGCTTGGGCAGTGGATTGGGGGAGCAGATGTACCAACGCAAGAGGGTATAGCCTGCTGGAAGCTCTGGCAAAGTTGAACGTCAGTCTGGCCAACGAAGGAACCATCAGCACCTTCCGCAAAGATGGTAGGGAATCCATTATCGACGTTACTTTCTGCAGTACGTCGCTAATGGCAAATATGAACTGGACAGTGTGCGAGGAGTACACCCATAGTGACCATCAGGCGATCCGGTACAGTATCGGCGAACGAACACCGGTGGAAATGCGGAGGACGAAAGTAAGCGAGCGGAAGTGGAAGACGAAGGCATTCAATAAGGATCTCTTCATCGAAGCTCTAAGGGTAGACAACAGCGTCCCGGGCCTAAGTGCGAATGAGTTGACCGAATTATTAGCAAGGGCATGTGACACAACTATGCCGAGAAAACTGGAGCCAACGAACAGGCGGCGTCCAGCCTACTGGTGGAACGAGGAAATTAGCACCCTCCGTGCTACTTGTCTTCTAGCCAGAAGGCGTGCTCAGAGAGCAAGAACAGAAGCAGACAGAGAGGAGCGCAGGGTGGTGTTCCGAGAGGCCAGGGCTGCACTGAAACGAAAGATAAAGCTGAGCAAGTCAAATAGTTTCAAGGAGTTGTGCCGCGATGCCGATGCCAACCCCTGGGGCAACGCATACCGAGTTGCGATGGCGAAGATCAGAGGCCCAACGATGCCGGTTGAAATGTGTCACAACAAGCTGAAAGTCATCGTGGAGGGACTTTTCCCACAGCATGACCCAACGAACTGGCCACCTACACCATATGGCGAGGTAGATGAAGACAACGTTGAACAAGTCTCCAACGAGGAACTCATAGCAGCAGCGAAAGGGTTGAAAGCGAATAAAGCTCCCGGCCCGGATGGAATTCCCAACGTGGCGTTGAAGGTGGCGATCCAGACGTTCCCGGACATGTTCAGGATGGTGCTGCAGAAATGTCTGGACGATGGTCAGTTCCCTGATAGGTGGAAGGTACAAAAGCTTGTGCTGTTGCAGAAGCCCGGAAAACCGCCGGGGGATCCTGCATCGTATAGGCCAATATGCTTGCTGGATACTGTAGGAAAGCTCTTAGAGAGGATCATCCTCAACAGGCTGATGAAATGCACGGAGAGTGAACACGGATTGTCGGAGAGACAGTTTGGATTCCGGAAAGGGAGATCGACGGTGGATGCAATTCGGACAGTGATTGACAGAGCCGAGAAAGCTTCCAAACAGAAGCGGAGAGGAAATCGATACTGCGCCGTGATTACGATCGATGTCAAGAATGCATTCAATAGCGCCAGCTGGGAGGCCATCGCCAAGGCGCTCCATAGAATGAGGGTTCCAGGCTACCTCTGCAGGATTCTAAGTAGTTATTTCCAGAACCGGGTCCTTGTCTACGTGACAGACACGGGGCAGAAATCGCTTAGAATCACGGCGGGGGTTCCCCAAGGCTCCATTCTAGGTCCTACGCTGTGGAACGGAATGTACAATGGCGTGCTGACGCTCAAGCTGCCCAAAGGAGTTGAGATCGTTGGCTTTGCGGACGATGTCGTCTTGACGGTAACCGGTGAGACGCTGGAAGAGGTGGAAATGTTGGCGGCTGAGGCGATAGATACGATTGGTAACTGGATGCAAGGAGCGAAGCTGCAGATAGCCCACCACAAAACAGAAGTGATGTTGGTCAGTAACTGCAAAGCAGTGCAGCGGGCAGAGATTACCGTTGGAGAGCACACCATTGCTTCGAAGCGCATGCTTAAGTATCTGGGAGTGATGATCGACGACCGGCTAAACTTTAATAGCCACATCGAATATGCTTGCGAGAAGGCGACGAAGGTCATCAACGCAATAGCCAGAATCATGCCGAACAATTCTGGTCCAAGCAGCAGCAAGAGACGTCTTCTGGCTAGTGTTTCCTCGTCAATACTAAGGTACGGAGGTCCAGCCTGGATTGAAGCGCTGAAAACGAAGCAGAACCAAAGGAAATTGAGCAGTACGTTCCGGCTCATGGCCATGCGAGTCGTGAGTGCGTACAGAACCATTTCGATGGAGGCAGTATGCGTTATCGCCGGTATGATCCCAATCGGCATCACCTTGGCGGAGGACTACGAGTGCTATATGACGAGAGAAACCAGAGGAGTACGAAAAATGGTGAGAACGGAGTCGATGGCTAAGTGGCAGCAGGAGTGGGATGCAGCAGAGAACGGTAGATGGACACACAGGCTAATACCGACTCTTTCGACCTGGGTGAACAGGAAGCATGGAGAAGTCAACTTCCACTTGACGCAGTTCCTGTCTGGTCATGGCTGCTTCAGGAAGTACCTGCATCGGTTCGGACACACAACGTCACCCTTCTGTCCGGAGTGTGGGAATGTGGAAGAATCACCAGAGCACGTGGTTTTCGAATGTCCTAGATTTGATGATGTGCGAGAGGATATGCTCGCCCTTAGCACGGAGAATGTCGTCGAAGAAATGTGTCGAGAGGAGGGCACCTTTAACGCCGTCAGCAGAGCAGTAACGCAGATCATGTCAGCGCTGCAGCGAAAATGGCGGGAAGACCAACTAGAAAGTAGTAATGTGCTCACACAAGTGCGAACTGAAAGCCGAAACCGGGAGAACTCTCCGTCAGAGTAGGCTGTATCCACCACCAGGGATAACCGAGTAGAACGTGACGCTGGGAGATAAATGGCTCACAAATTGGAGAGACGATCAGCGAACTGGAAGCGCCAATTAGCTGAGGTAAAGTGAGGTGCGTAATGCACGGCCCCCTCCGAAGTAATACGACAAGTGGTTCCGGGGGAAAAGGGCAAGGCGTCTAAGGAGGTTTTAGTGCGGTAAGAATCCCACACACCGTGTCACCGCGACTGTGCGCCCAGTCGTCAAGCGGTGGCACGATGGCCTTTTTGAAGGTTTCCTCCTTGCCAAAAAAAAAAAAAAAAAAAAAAAAAAAAAAAAAAAAAAAAAACACACACACACACACACACACACACACACACACACACACACACACACACACACACACACACACACACACACACACAAGTCTGAGAAGAGTGTGACGGTCATTCTGAAGAGTGTACCAAGAAAATTGTTAAGAATATTTTAGGAATTGCATAGAGAAAAATGGACTCAAATTTGAGCCAATTCTTGCCAGTTTGAGGGAGTTGTGCAATTGGAGAGTGATTTATAAGAGATTACAAGAGGTATTGCTAAGAACTCTTAGAATGTTACTGGAAAAGTTTAGATATTTGCAAGATTATTTTAGGGGAATATATAAAAGAAATATGATAGAATTCTAGGATGATTCAAATTGAACTAAAAAAAAAAGAGGCGAAGATATCATGTGAAGAGTTCCAAGTAAATTCAGACTAACAACAAAATGCATGATCTGAGACGCAGGAAAAATATAAATTCCGGAATTTAGAATCATTGCAAGATCCTGATACTTCAAAAATGAAGCTATCAGACTTACATTTTAGTAATATAATAAAATTATTCTTTGGCATAACATTATTCGTAATGGTCATGCAAATAGTGGAGTTTCCCGTAGTTTAGGTAAACTGTGTGTGAGTTCCACGATGTTAGGCTTTGATTCCCACTTCAACCTGGTGAATTTTGCATCAAAATAAAATTGCCTACTGGTCTGCTGGGTGTTGTGTGTTGTATGACGTCAAGAATTAAACTGTAAATCTGATCAACCTCATAGTAATATTAGAATTATTTATAACTAATAAAATCTTTAAATTCTGCATCAAATAGTAAGGACTACATCGACTATTCGTTCAAATTTTTTTTAAAAGCTACAGTTTAAAAAACAATTCTAATCATATTTTCTGCTGTTTTTTACCCACATTTAAATCAATTTTTGAAATACTGCGTATTAGATATTTGAACTTTTTGGGCACACCGTGTCAATACTTTTCATTTTTGGATGATTTTAGCAATGCTTACAAATTATTTGCTTTATATAATTTATTTAAACATGTAATTTATTACCATTCTAGTACGTAACGACCAGCCACGACCTACTGCTGCTGTTGCGACCACGCCGTCCGAAGCGAAAATGAGCTGATACCAGACAGCAGCGCTGCTTTATATTTTTTAGGTTAAAGCAGAATGATGTGTGGTATAAAACCTACACTGAACCAATATGACATATTCCTGTTATGTGGAAGTCTTTTAAATTTGCGCTATAAGATAATCCAATGAAAATGATATGATTGAAAATGTGTCAGGTAAATTCTATATGAATATCTGATACATTTACAATGCTGATAATTTGGTAACTTTTATATGATCGTCATATGATAAATGAAAATCGGTCAAATTATAATAATTAATTGAAATGAATTTGAAACCCATAAGCATAAGCTTTACTTTTCACCACAATATAATGTATGTGTCATAAATCAATCGAAGTAAAGTTTATGTGAAAATCACATGAAATTTACTTCTTCTTTTGACACATATATTTAATCGATTTCTAAAAATAAATCGAAAAATAAACATCAGGCAGTGGGAGCTTTCACAGTTGTGTCTTTTTTATTGTAGCTGATTTGGGATTCGATCAAGAACTGTTGAGGTGTGATGCTTTCGGTGTCTGCGCTCGATTCCACTGGGCCACGGCTGACTTCAAGATTGAGTTCGTTCAATTAGCATGAAGTAAGAACAGCTCTCCTGACATGGAATGTAGTGCAACGTTATGCTCGTTTTGCTAGAGTGAAGAAAAATAGCACTGACCAATTTATGCTCCGTTTCGGTGGTGTCGTGTATTCAAATCTTGCTTAATGCTCCTGTGTGCAATAAAACAACGACTGCATTATTTGAGTTCATGGAACTCGTTCATGAAGTTCGAGTACTAGTGCTGGAATCTGAATCAGCCATGTAGAAGGCTTACAATTAGAATCATAGCAAATAAATATTACAGTAGAATCATTTTTTTTTTCGATCTCAATACATTCTTTTCCCCTTATCTTATGGAACAATAACAAACAAGGATTATTTCATGCAGTATCATTATTGTTAGCAATATTTAGTTCGACTAATCATTTTAATTTAATAATTTATGAAGAACAATAATGTAAGATGTATTTTATTGGGAGCAATATTCATCCCAGAAAACCATGCCAAAACAAATGTTTGCTAAAAGGCAAATCTATATGACTATATAATGATTGGGATAGATCTGTTTACAATCTTTAAACGTAAAATTCAAAGGAACCTATTACAATGAGATATACATGTTTTCCTATACTTCAAAGTTAAATGACTGTCCAATAGTTTCTACATGTCTGTTTACACGCGACATATCAACAAACGTCAAAAATCGTTAAAAGCAACTCCAATAAAATAAACAAAATTATCTTATAAGAAATATCTTTTAGTGAGCAATATTCATCATAAAACCAGGTATATTTTACTGAATTTTCTCATAGTGCAAACTTATATGATTTTCCATTAGTTTCTAGATGTCTGTTCCCACCCATTACATATCACCAGTTTTTCACCATGAAATATTTCAGACAATATTCATATACATCTTATCTATCGCTAACCACGCTCAAAGCAAAGTATTATCAAGTACTAAGTATGTGAAATTACGATAGAAATTATTCCATATCGCAGTCATAGTTTTTAAGTGATAATCCAATGGAATCTATCAATCATCACATAGAATGAATAAATCTGCTGACATTGCTATGTTATAAGATGGATCCAATAAACGGTACATGTCGATTTGTTTCAGTGTACAAAGACTCCTCCCATTATGAGTAGTTTGCTATCAAGTAGCGACACTGACTATTATCTTTTTGCGTACACGGCGAATGAGAACGACCCAAATTTGAGTTTAGTTCACTCATAATCGCCAAAAGTGTAGGAACTCAGCGATGAGTAAATTTGTCTCATGATTTCGTGTGGAAAACCTTAAAAATCTGCCAGAAAATGAGGAGATTGGCGAAAATTTTATTCAGTCTCGGAGTAGTGCCAATAGACTGAGTGAATCCAATCTTTACTTTTCTCAAATTCGGGAATTTTTCCCTGGAAAATCCTGGAAAAACCTGGAAAACATAAGGCAAATTTACTCATCGCTGAGTTCCTGCACTTTATTTCTTATTTCTGAGATAACTAAACTCAAATTTGGGTCGTTCTCATTCGCCGTGATAGATATCGGCGTCTGTGGTTAGCGTGATTACCTCTCAACCCAGCAGGCCTGGGTCCAATCTCAGTCGGCGCCATCGGCATGTTCTAAGGCATAACAGCTCTGGGAGCTGCCTCCCTGGCGTCGGTAGCATTGGAGCTCAGTACGGAAAACAAATCTCGCGTCACTTTTCAATAGGTCCTATCTACATTGATCGAATCTCTTCATCGACACTCTCTTTCGTAAATAACTCGGCTTCACAAATCTGGATCAACAATAGAAAAGAGCCCATCAGCATTTGTAAACAAACCGTTCCAAAGCCCTTTACTCACAAAGCGAAGGCCACCCACACAAACCAACACCATCATCGGATAGGGGAAACTTCTACCTACAAGATGTTGGTGTTGGTTTGTATGAGCGGCCTTCGATTTGTGAGGCTTTGGAACGCTTTGTTTACAAATGCTGATGGGCCCTATTCTATTGTTGATCCAGAAATGTTTCCTGACGTCTTCGTCGAATTAGATGCTTCTTCCATCGAAAATATCCGGCCGTGGCGATTCAAAGTTGATCAAGGTTGATCAAAATAATTTGTATCCCTGCTTCCAGTTTGATTACATGAGCATTTTGTGTGGTCGGTGGTTCTGAATATGGACAAACAGGCAGATGAATTCTATTCCTACTCTTTTCTGTAATAAGCTTGGTGGCCCTGAAAAGAGCCGTTTTGTTGCCAAAGTTGGTGATGATTTAACCTCCGAAACCAAACAGAGTGCGTCTCTGTCACTTCAAAACGTAGATGACATCCATGGCCGCTTACGCTTGGCGTGTTTAGTGTAGGTGACAGCATCACGGATCTCATTTTTCAGGAACACCTTCAGAAGACCTCGCAAATCAGACCGGAGATACGTCAGACACCGCCAAGGCGAGCCAGACGACGGATGGTGGTTATCTCGAAGAATTTGCGTTTGGTTCTGAATATGGCGATGAGTGTGCAAAATATTTCGCAATTCCATCCTTCCTATTCGCACGCGCCTGAGCATCGGAGGTGAATGCCACTTCGACTTGTTTCGTCTACTTACTACTCTCTGACGACTGTGCTGGGGAAGCAGCATATGCATGTAGGTAATTGGTGGATTTGTTAGTTAATTCGACGCTTTTGGACAATGCTGAACATTTACCAGTTTTTCAATAGTTTCTTGTTGAAAATCAACATTTGGAAGCATTTTTATCAATGCCTAGCCATATTTCTGATCGATTGGTGATAAAATTATTGAAATTGGACCAGGGGCAGCTGAGTTATTAACGTTCAAAATCTTTCTTTATTTGTTACATGTTCCATTTTCGGTTTTCACAAAGTGTACCCCCATATAGAAATCAAAGACGTAGTCCTACGTCAAAAATATCTGGCATAACAGAATTTCTCAGTCGTTAAAATGTATTCCCTGTCCAAGGATGAGGGGCTTGATGATGATTTTCTCAAGTGTCACTATGATTTTTTTTTTGCATTTTGTTAAAATTTTAGTTTTTTTTCAGTTCATTGATTTGAACGGTTCAAGCGAGTTAATTTCACGGAGCCGTAAATTGTAGTTTTTCATAATTTTAATATTAGCATAAAATAAAATAGTAATTTTAAATTCGCTTTTGTAATGCTAAGGTAAATAGTTTGCTTTGAGTGTAAAATTAATTTATAAAAAAGTTCTAACAGTTTTAACTATAACACTAACATGACCCCGAAACTAACGTTCATCTATTGCACTAATAATTATAATGTAGTTGTACTTTCCTAATATCCTATCACAGACAAACAGACATAACACTCGCAGGTTGTTCATCGAACACGCATTTGACGGTCAATTTGAGTGTTTTTGGTTGGTGGTGCCGCCACCTGTGGTGCGCACGGTTGGTTCCCTTGCGTTTGACGTCTGCACACTAGCGCCATCTGTTCAGCGTACTATCCATCACATGATACTCAACAGATGGCGGTTGTGTTTTAGTGACTATGTTTTGTGGAGAGAAATATTAAATGTGTTATTTCTGTTTATCTGTGCATCTTTGCTTCTTTTTCGTTGTGTGTGTGTGTGTGTGTGTGTGTGTGTGTGTGTGTGTGTGTGTGTGTGTGTGTGTGTGTGTGTGTGTGTGTGGGTGGGGATGGGGGGGGGGATTAATATCAATAATGCTAATACCTTTCTCTCTGTTCTTTTATTCGTTTTCTATATCCCTTCACCATCACCCCATATCCCATCATCTTGACGAGAGATGAGTTACTTGCGTGGTGCACGCCCAAGCAGCGTTGCCAAATATACCAATTTACCGGTATGTATACCGTTTGGTAATCGATATACAGATAAGGTTCCTCAGAATACCGATTTTTAAGATTTTATACAGATTTATACCTTTGACTATATGTTTTAGTAATACTTCTGCATGAAGTCAACGATTTACATAGTTGAAGATGCTAATTTCAAATAACAGACTGTAGTGGCAATTTTTATACGATAGATGGAGCAGTAAAACTGATTTGTACCTTCCTTAAAAGTTGTCCTAGCTCGCTATTCTACTATCTATATGCAATTTTCACACTGCCGTACTCTAACGGAACTATTAACCCTATACTTTCATCTACTCAATCTATCGTATAAAAATTACCACTACAGTCTGTTATTTGAAATTAGATTTATACCGTTTTTGGTTTAAATAAACAAAATTATTATTGCCTGCCCGTGCTCGAATTTTGGAGAAATTTTTTGTGAGAGACTTGCATCTTTTTGAATACCTCATGTTTTTTGAGCCTTCAAAATTCTAAACAATCATCTCTAAAGCGAACCCCACACGTATCAATATATTGACGTAAAGGGGAATTATTGACAATAATATTGATGATGTGAATACAGAAATATTGTCAATACCGATGCATTGACGTCAATATTGAATGTATTGACAATACGATTATTGTCAATAAAAGCAATCGTGTAGGGTCCACTTAAAGGTGCCTTATCTTTTGACTAATGTTTGCATTTCCTCACTTGACTACCCATCAATCGAGAAATAGTCGATGGCTCTTTCCGGTTATTCCGGGAATCGAGAAATATATTTTAAACATTATTTAACTTCCGGGAGTTTTTATTCATTTTTAAACTTCCTGAAGTTTCATCCCACTTTTCCTGGAATTTTCTTCCTCCTTACCTTGGAAGCTTCTTCAGCTTTCGCTCGAATGATTCTTTCATCTTCTCCCGCCAGTTTTTTAACTTTCCTGAAGCAGATTTTTATTGCGGATTCACACAAGCTGCAGGCACATTTAAGAAGTTCTGAAATTTTGTGTAAGTTTTGATAAATTAAAGACGGTTTCATTAAATTCTGTTAAAATTTGAAAACCCGGAAATTTTAGAAAAGTCCAGCGAACTCCAGTGAACTTAAGGAAACATCATAAACATTTAGGAAACTTCACAAGTCCAAAGAACTTCAGGGAAATTTATTTTTTTCTGGAACTTTAGTGTAGCTCAGAGAGCATCAGGACAGACCAATTAATTTCAATGAGATTGCTGAAATTATAAAGGAGTTCTGAGAAACTCAGGCAATTTCCGAAAACTTCAGCAATGTCAATGCAAATTTAGGAAACGTACGGGAAGTTACATGAACATTAGAACATTGTGAGAACATTTTGTGGGAATTTCTATGCTTTGTAATGGTAGTGTCGATAACTGTAAAAGAATAAAAAAAAAATCGGGAAGATCAGAGAACTTCAATGAAAATTGTGAGAGTACTTAAGAGATTTCGTAATTTTCAAGAAAGTTCAGAGACCTGCTAAGGTGATTAGAGATATTCCGGTAGTCTTATTATCATCAGGGAAGTTCCAAACGCATCGAGGATGACCAGAGAACTCCAAAACAGCCCCTAATGTTAGGAAAATTACAAGAACTTTAAAGGAATTTCGAGTAATTATGGAATATTCCTAAGTCCATGTCAAGAATGTTCAGAAAACTTCAGGGAAATTTCGGAGCCTTCAGGGATGTTTTCTGAATATCAGAAAAATTTTCTGAATCATTAGAACATCCCCCAGGAATCTCTTTCTTCCGGAATTATGTCCTTGTTTCTTTCGACTGTTCCGTAAGCGCTCTGGCTTCCGACTTTCTTCAGATGTTTCTTCCAATCTACCTTAAGAAGTTTCTACCAGCGTCTCCAGGAAGTTTATTTCGTTTTCTCAAGGAAGTTCATTTAATTCTCACAGAAATTTCTTTCGTCTTCGTTTTGTTCGACTTCTATTGGAAGGTTCTTCCGAGCTTCTTCTGGCTTTCGCTGGAAATGGCTACTTCTGGTTTCCAAAACTTTTCTGGCTTCCTTTGGATGTGACTCCCAATTTTTTCCGATAGTTTATTTAAATTTTTGCCACAAGTTTTTTAATTCGTGTCTTGGAAGTTTCCCGGAGGTTTTTCCAGCTTTTCTCGAGCTTCATCCAGGAGAGCTTGTTTCGTCTTCTCTGGATGTTTTTCAGCTCCATTCAGAAGTTAATTCATACATTCCCCGGAGTTTTCTTCCGGAATTTTCCGATCATAATTCAAAAGCTAAAATTTTGCTTTAATTAACGGCTTTCTCAGTCTTAAAACAGTGCAACGACTACGATGCAATCGGTTCAAAATTTCGACCATAGATTGTGGCTTTTTTCAAGGGAAAATATTGTTTGTCGTTATTGTCAATAGTTTAGTCGTTGTTGTGACTGATTTTCCAAATTTTGGTTTCATTTAATGATCTTTAATTGAAAAAAACACTACTTGGTCACAATTTTGATCACCACTCGAGGACAACGATAATTTTAAAAATTAAAAAAACTAAAGTATGTTTTAAGAGTGAGAAAGCCGTCAAACAAAGCAATTTCCTTGAAATCCCAGTCGTCAGCATTGTTAAAATTTTCGCTCTCAAAAACGGCAAAAATATAAATTGAAATAAATAGTAAATACCGATAAATACCGATTTTTTAATACCTTTGATACCGATAAGCATTAAAACAATCTGGCAACGCTGCGTACTACAGGATAATATGCCGAGCGTGGTTATATCACAAAAACCATGCAGGAACGGAAATCGATGAAGCTGAGGAATAATGAGGTAAATTCAACACAGTATTTTAAAGGAGCCAACTCTAAGCAGGTAATAATAGCAATTAATGATGACATCGCATCACTAGCAATTACCTGCATGAATCTGGGCCCCGATGTGAAACCTAAGGTTATCAGGTTGGTGCCTAAGGACAAAAGACCCTGCCACACTTAGCTTTGTGACTTTCAACGTGGGCGTTAGTAAGGATCTGAAGGACGTTGCATTGTCAGAAGAAACATGGCCTGAGAACGTGTATTTCCGTGAATTTGAAAATCGCTCAAAAGACCGTCAAGTCATCAGTATTGGTGCGAAACCACCAGCGGATACCGGTGGCCAATAGTATCCTCTACATTGGAATCAATCAATTCACCGCTTGCTGAAATCAACCCAGAACGCACTGCCTGTAGCATTGTGGAAGCCCCTAGTCCTCCCGACCCAGTCGTGCTTGCTGTTTGTTCCTGCCTTCACAGTCGTTCTGGACCTGTGGTCAAGGTTGGTTTCGGGGTCTTCCAGAACCCTCTTACAGGCAAGTATTCCTCACGTATCAGCAATTCGTTGGTTGATAGTTCTTTGGCTTCCAGGATATCGTTACGGCCTGACTCTACCGTAAACGAACTTCTCAATTCGGAACCAAACACCAGGATGGTTCACCTAGAGCAGCAACGAGTACCTCAACGTTATCTTCCTTCATCATCGTTCACTTCTTCACCGGGCCGCACTGTATTCAGAACATTGGAAAACTCAGTCGAGCTTACTGGATCCCGCCGTCATAGTCGTCCCGGTCCTGAGTTCGGAAACGGAGACGGGGTCTTCCAACCTGTGACCACAGGCAAGTACAGTTGCATAGATGAATATTTGTCAAGTTCTGATACCTCTTCGAGTTGCAGTTCACCTTCTTGCAGGACACACGCTGTATCTCAACGCGGTTTACGTGTGTACTATCAAAACACCAGAGAACTCAAGACTAAATTGGACGATGTTTATCTTGCTGCGCTTGACGAGGAATTTGACGTTTATGTCTTCACGGAGACATGGCTTGATGGGAGGATCAATTCTGTGCAACTGTTCTGCGACTCCTTTAGTGTCTACCGATTGGACCGTAATCTTGCCAACAGTGTTCGTACTCGCGGAGGTGGTGTTCTCGTAGCTGTTTCCAACGCATTTGCCTCTTGCCAGATCGCCTATGAACAATTTACTTCGATTGAGACTGTTTGGGTTAAAATTAGCCTCGCTTCACGGAGCATTTTTATTGGAGCGGTGTACAGTCCCCCTGAACGACGTCTCGACTGTAGCATAATGCAACTTCATATGGATGCTGTAGAATTTGCTTCTTGTATGGCTAATTATCTGGACATGATTCTTATGCTCGGTGATTTCAATCAGCCTGGGCTTATCTGGTCGCACTCAGGTCAGGGATTTGCATATTCAGATCCAATAGCATCTGTTACTACTTCGGCCAGCCGCTTGCTTGTGGACGGTACTGGTTTTGATGGATTGAGGCAGATAAATCTAGTTCCCAGCTTTCAGTCTCATTTCCTAGACTTGGTGTTCGTTAGTGAAAATTCACTTCTTGACTGTACCGTTACTGAGGCGCCTGATGTCATCGTTCCTCTTGACAATTTCCATCCTGCTTTGGATATTTCTATCGCAAATAGATCTCAACTTCACTTTGATTAAACTTCGATTGTCAATCGTCTCAACTTCCCGAAGACTGATTTACGTTTGCTGCAACGTTCCTTGTCCGAGATGGACTGGATGTTGAAATGGTTCTCTCTGCGATAAGGAAAACTAAATCTTCTTTTTCACCCGGACCGAGCGTTATGCCATCTGCTGTGCTGAAAAAATGCTGTGATATCTTGCCGCCCCGCTGACCCTGCTTTTTAAACTATCGCTCCATCAGCGTAAGTTTCCCACGCTTTGGAAATGCTCTACTATGTTCCCTGTTTTCAAGAAAGGAGACAAATGCAATGTGGAAAACTACCGTGGGATTACCTCGCTCGGGGTCTGGAGTCCCTATCAGGCAGTATGTGTAGAGGTTTCGGATTTATCCTTTAATATCACTCGCCCTTGTTGCTAACTTTTAATTCCTTTTTATTCTCACCCCGTGGACTTATTCGCGACCGTTCTCGTTCGTTCTCCAAGCTTTAAATCCCCTTCCTTTTCCTCTTCCCTCCCTCTCACCATGCATGCCATCAGCGCCATATGTTGCCGTTATTCGCGCTGTCTGTTCCCACCATTCATATTGATCATAGACCGAGGGGTCTGCTACTACATCCTCCTTAACACTTATTGATGTAGTGAGGCACGAAGTCTTGGAACCAAGATGGTTCCTTGCGCTTCCGGCTCTTAGCCTGCTCCGTAATATCCCTATTCTCGTTAGGCTCCCTTGTATCACTTGACATGTTTCCTTTGACGAGTTTCTGAGCCTGCGAGTCATTCGTGTCCACTGATTTTACAGAAGTACTGGCTTTTACTTTCTTCAAGTGAGCCGTATTTCTTCGATACTCTTTCCCCGACACTAAAGATTTGATCATAACATCCGCTCCAAGTTTGGTCAAAATAACAAACTCTTCATTAGTGAATATCGTACTAAGCTTATTATCTTTCTTCGTTCTCTTAGTCAGTACATGATCTCCCACCATTAGATCACTTTCTTTGGCTCGTCTCTTATTGTCGCTATACTTCTTTCCCTTCTCCTTTTGAGTTTGATCTCGATCTCTTATTTCTTCATCATCTGTGGTAGTTTGGGACGAATCTTATGACCGAACATAAGTTCAGCAGGTGATCGACCGGTTGTAGAATGGGAAGAAGCACGATATGTAAGAAGAAACTTTTGTAATTCACATCGCCAATCTTGACCAAGTTCTTGGGCAATTTGAAGCCGTTTCAGTATCGTTCTGTTTTGCCTTTCTACTTCCCCATTCATTTGAGGCCAGTAAGGTATTGTATTGATCAATTGTATGCCATAGTTACAACAAAATGTGGAAAATTCCTCACATTATTTGCTTAGCTGAGGAGCATTATCAGCTGTCAGAGTAACAGGAATTCCAAACCGGCTGAATATAGCTGATAGCTCCATTATAGTAGATTCAGCTGTAATGCTGGTCATTTCACACACTTCAAAGAATCTACTATAGTAGTCTATTACTACCAACAAGTATTGACCTTCTGGCAATGGGCCCAAAAAATCTATGGCAACATCCTCCCATGGTCTAGATGGCAGATCCCGGCGACTCATTGGTTCGGGGGCATCCGGAGCGGAAACAAGAGTGCATCCCCGACATTTCTTAACGAATCCGGCAACATCGGTATCCATTTTGGGCCACCATACAGATGCACGCAAATGATTTTTCATCATTCGAGTTCCGGGATGACCTTCATGAGCTAGCGATAATACTTTACTGCGAAGAAATTCTGGGACAACAATACGATCTCCTCTCATCAAAACATTTCCCACTTGACACAACTCTGGTCCAATAACTCGGTATGCGACAGGAAGTTCGAATAATCTACCGTTACCGAGAGTTTGCAAAATCTGTTGGATTTCCTCATCATGCTTTGACACGTCGTCGATCTCCTCCCACCTGATTGCAACATTGGTTGCTGCTGCTGTAGCGACTTCATTGACAAAGAGCTCTTCTGAATGGTCAAAGGGTATTGGTTTTAACGTTGATAGGCGTGATAGAACATCCGCCACGTTCTTTTCTCCTGGTATATGCTTGACTGTGTAATCAAATGCTTGGAGCCGGAGCACCCACCTCTCAATTCGAGCACAAGGCTTCGAGCGAGTTGTGAACAGGAATTGTAAAGCTTTGCAATCGGTTACAAGATCGAAATGTTTACCCAGTAGATACATTTGAAAACGTTCGACTCCCCATACTGCTGCTAAAGCCTCCTTTTCCGTTTGGCAGTACCTTTTCTCTGTATCAGTGAGAGACTTGGATGCGTAGGATACAACATGATGGTCTCCGCAATCGTTCGTTTGAATTAGAATGGCACCCAAGGCTACAGGACTTGCATCTACAATCACCGACGGTGCGTGGTCGACGTTGAAGTACCCAAGATTCATTGATTTAGATAGTGCGTTCTTAATTCCGTCGAACGATTTCTGCTGTTCATCACCCCATTTAAACTTAACTCCCTGCTGTGTCAGCCAACGAAGAGGCTCATCAAGCGTTGCCAAATTATGAATAAACTTATTCATGTAATTGGCAAGGCCTATAAAACTTTTAACTTCGGCTGCATTTACTGGACAACGAAAAGATACCAATGCTTCTACTTTTGAAGGCGACGGACGAATACCATTAGCCAAGATTACGTGTCCCAAAAAATGAACTTCAGAAACACTTATTTCACATTTTTCGTGGTTAAGGGCGACTCCACGACTCTTAAGAGCAGCTAAAACTTTTTTCAAACGATCGTGTTGTTTCTGATTCTCTCCTTCCACATAAATGTCATCCAGATAGCAAACTGTACCTGTTAATTCCAGTGATGGGGTTGGTTATCTGATTTGGTTACAACAAATCAACACAAATAATTTACTTGCCTTCACATCCTGCCAATATCTCATCCATGACTTTTTGGAATATTTCAGGAGCTGATAATAGACCAAATGGAAGTCTCTTAAATCGGAAAAGTCCTCGACTAGTGATGAATGTTGTTATATCTCGGGACTCGGTAGCTAGTTCTGTTTGAAGGAACGCCTCCCGAATATCAAGTCTACTGCGAACATTACCCTTAACGGCGCCGGTGGTGTAGTGGTAAGCGTGATTAACTCTCACCCCAGCAGGCCTGGGTTCAATCCCAGTCGGCGCCGCCGGGATGTTCTGAGGCATAACATCTCTGATCACGCCTTCCTTCGGATGGGAAGTAAAGCCGTTGGTCCCCGGTTCATGAGTTGTGATGGGTCGATAGGTAGGGTCCAGGTGTGGGAGCTGCCTCCCTGGCGTTGGTAGCATTGGTGCTCAGCACGGAAAACAAGATCGACGGAAAACAAATCAAGAAAAAAAAAAACATTACCCTTCCCTATTCTTGCCAACAATGCATCAACTATTGGCATGGGAAAACGTTCTCTTAACACAGCCTCGTTTACGCGTCTGAGATCAAGACATACACGAGGCTCACCATTGGCTTTCCCAACTACAACCAACGGTGAGACCCAAGTAGTTGGCCCTGTTTTTACCTGAAATTTTAAAGTAAATATATACTATACAGCAAATAAAATGTATACATGTTTCATATTATTTTATTGTTAAATTCTTATATAAAACATCAAGTAACACGTATTTATTCTTTAATATTCACCTCAATGATATCCTGGGACAGTAACTGGTCCAACTTTCTATTTACCGCCACTTCATAAGGGATAGGCACACGCCGAACAGGCTGGAACACAGGTTTAAACGAAGGATCCATATGGATCTGCACTTGCACGTTCTTTATTTTAGCAAAGGGTACCGTATCTCGTCCCAACTGGTTCACTTCATTTCCAATTTTTAGTACTCCGAGGGCTTTTGCAGTCGTATTTCCCAACAGACAACGTTGCCCGTCACTGACCACAAAGAACTTGGCCATGACAGATTTGATACCAATGGCTACTTTAGCGACGAACGATCCTATAATCAGCAAGGGGGTATCACTGCCATATCCTCTGATAACATCATTTGTAGCTTTTTTCATATCCTGAACTTTCACATTTTGTTGCTTGAGCTTTTCCCAATCGAGCGAAGTAAGTAAATTGACGTCAGATCCCGAGTCCACCAGCATGTTCAGAGATACATCGCCCAGTATGAATTCAAGGGTGTTATTTTCAGTTCCGAAGTAAAAACAGTAATACGATTTCTGTGCCGGTTCAGCTCCTTGCTTGGTACCATCTGCTGTGGCTATGGAGCTAGAACCAACTTCTACTTCTTCCACGAGACGAACCTTTTTAGCGTTTGATTCATCAGTCCTGAATTTCGATCGCTTGCGACAAACAGCTTCGAAATGTCCTTTACGATTACATTTACGGCATATTTGATTTCGAGCTTTACAGTCCATGGAAGAAGCAATATGTCCTTTTACGCCACAGTTGTAACAGGTTACTTCATTAAAGGTTCTCTCAAATTTCCGTTTGATGTTCACCGGACCTACCTTCCTCCCCTGCTTGGCTTCCACCTGGAACACCTTCTCCGGTTGTGCTTCGACAGCCTTCAGTGAGCTCAAATCCTTCACTTGCTGTTCGACTCCCTCCATCATCGAGCCCATTTCTTCCACCTCTGATAATGTTGTATCTCTCTGCAAGATTCTTCGTCTCAGCTCTTCAGATGCACAACCTTCAACTATAATATCAATTATGAAAATCTCAGTGAGTACACTCCGTACTTCTGTAGAATATTTCTCAAGACCACAATCAGCCAATTGCTGTCGAATACGCATCACAAAATGAGCAAATCTCTCATTTTTCTCTTGTCGAATCTTTCGCAATCGACATCGTTCAAGGATATATTGGCGCCCAGGCTCAAAATATTCATCAAATTTACCAACTGCAACATCATACCAATTTGCTTGCGTTGACACCAAAGGAATCTTGTTAACATCTGGCAAATTATCGTAAATGCGTTGCAATTGCTTGCCTCCCAAGTGCAGCAGTTTGGCTCGCATGACTCTCTGATTCGAAATGCCATATGCCTCAAAATAAATTTCAAGAGCAGATTTCCAGCTCTTCCACTCTTTAGCCAACTGATTCCTTTCGATTTCTTCGCAACGAAATGGTGGAACCGGTCGAGCGTCATCGATCTGTAAATGGAACACACACAAACAAATATCATCATGATCTATCGTCATACGTGTGACAGTTAAGTTTCTTAATTATAAGAAAATTACTTCAATTCTTATGTGCACTTATTTCGAACAACTGGTTCCCCATTTCGGATAATCGCTTCCATCGGATCTCGTATGTTCCTCTAAACATACACTCCTTGAAGTGACCAAAAAGTAAATTAAAATCAAGTTTAATACTTTCAAACTAATATTAGTTATTCGACATATGTAACTCCTTAAAGTTATAATCGTTAAATTAGACTAGATTCCATAAAACCCATTGAAGTCTGCACTCTCCAGAATAAAATCAGCAATGCATTCTTTAATTTCTCGACGACCATTTAATACTCCTCAGAGTAATGCAGTAAAACTCTTTCATAAAACCTTGCATAGGTCATCCACACTCCTCAGAGAAAAACAAGTGTAGCAATGTTCTTCAGCTCCACCAAACTCATTCGGTACTACACTCCTTAGAGTGAACATCTTCACAACTCCCAGCTTTTTTGTGCCACATACCTCAGTATGGACATCGTCACAAAGCTCTTTAGCTTCTCAAAGCTTATTTGGCACTCCTCGGAGTTAACATAACCATTAAACTTCCGGCACCTCAGAGCCCACAAATCGTTCATTTTTTTAAGCGTAAATTGACACCATGTTCTTAGGCTTTTCAAAACCATTCACACCCCTCAACTCTTCTCCTCATTCTTTCAAGCTCATAATAAAATGCAAGGAAAAACATAAACAACGTATTTTCTTATGCACATTTCTTCTTTTTTCATTGCCGGTTCCTCTTCGATCCTTGTTTGGACCCTACCCGAGGTAATCCTCCTTGGATATCGATTTGGAAAATTCCTCTTCGATCCTTCAGATTCTTATAGTAATCTGCTTGGAAGTCGATTTGGATAAAAATTTACTGCCGCCATGGCGCCTAAACGCAAAAGAAAGGGGCAAACTCTTGACCCCCCTTCTGATGAAATTAATTTGAGTAATCAATTTGATTTGCTCACGGATGATGAGAATGATCCATCGTCCAAGAAAAATTCTAGTAAACTTTCCCGGCTTAATGCCAAGAAGGAAAAGATTCCTCCTATTGTGATAACCACTTCCGATTTCCATGCTCTTCGCATGGAACTTTTGAATTTCGTGAAAGTTAAGTTTTCACTGCAAATTGGACGTCGGGGTGAATGCCGTGTATTGGCTGAAACCTTGGACGGATTTAAATGTCTTCTCAAGTATCTTACTGAGAAGAAGCACACATTTTTTACTTACGACACCAAAACTGAACGTGTGTTCAAGGTTGTCATGAAAGGACTGCCCAGTGGTGAATCCCTGGATCAGATCAAAGATGAACTGGCAAAATTACTTGGAGTTGTGCCACTCCAAGTAATCAAAATGAAAATGAAATCCCGTCCTGGCGATTCGCGCAACGGGATTTCTAATGATTTTTATTTAGTTCACTTCAAGTCTAGTGAACTAAACAACCTTACGGCCTTAGAAAAAGCTAGCCTTATGCTCCATGTCCGAGTGAAGTGGGAACACTTCAGGAAGACTGGAGGAAATTTCCAAAACCTCACTCAGTACGGCACTGTGCCTGGGATGGGGTCACGGAACTAAAAATTGCAACATGCCAGCTAAATGCATGAATTGTGGTGATTCCTCTCACGCAAAGGACGACTGTCCTGTGAAGGGAGATCCTAAGAAATTTAAATGTTCAAATTGTGGTGAAAACCACAAATCCAATTTTTGGGAATGTAAGACTCGCAAAGCGATTCTACAATCTCGCTCTAAGCGACAGGTAGGAAACGCTCCACGTTTCCGACCAGGTACAAATTCCTCTGCTGTTAACAACGGTCAGCGAGGAACAAATTCTACATTCGTACCCGTAGGTACAAATATCACCCCTGCTTCAAATTTTTCATCTGTACCTACTCCCCTCGCTGCTAACAATGTTCAGCGAGTTAATGGAGCTACCTATGCTGCTATTGCAACGGGTAGAAATCAAAATACTAACCAACGTAATTCTAACGGAAATTTTGACAATTTTGACTTTGGAAGCATTACTGCAATTTTTACAGAATTCATTAATTGACATGATTTCTGATATGCTTAAATCTAACTCCATGTTTGATGCTATTCAAACTGGAGTAAAATTTGCTACTAATATTGTCATGACTTTAAAATTCAGTAATGGATTTTAAAGCTTTAAATGTTTTAAATTGGAATGCTCGATCTCTTAAAGATAATGAAGACGAGCTATTTAACTTTTTAAGAGTTCATAACGTGCATATTGCCGTTATAACTGAAACGTTCCCTAAACCTGACCATAAGGTTAAGAAGGACTCAAATTATTTAATTTATAGAAATGATGGGACCCTGTGGTGGCGTTGCCATCATTGTTCATAGACGAATCAAACATAAAATTCTTTCTTCATTTGAAACCAAAGTTTTTGAAACTTTGGGAGTTTCTGTTGAAACAAAATTTGGACAACTTACTTTTATAGCTGCCTATTTGCCATTTCAATGCGTAGGCCAGCAAAAGAATTTTCTCAAGGGTGACCTCCAGCAACTTACCTGCATAGGTCTAAATTCGTCATTATTGATGATTTTAATGCAAAACACCGCTAATGGAATAATTCTCAAAGCGATTCCAATGGCTATATTCTGTTTGATGATTGTTATGCAGGTTATTACACTATTCAATATCGAAACAGCCCATCATGCTTTTCTTCTGCAAGAAATCCCTCCACTATTGATTTGGTCTTAACTGATTCATGTTAACTTTGTAGCCAATTGGTTACCCATGCTGACTTCGGTTCTGATCACCTTCCAGTAACTTTTGAAACATCCCAAGAAATAATTTGTAATCCCAACAGCTCTACTTTCAATTATCATAGAGCTGATTGGGAGCAGTATCGAACATTTATGGAATATAACTTCGATCCAAACATTCCTTTGCAAACCAAAGATGAAATTAATTATGCTCTTGAATCTCTGACTACTTCTATTGTAGAAACAAGAGCTGCCTCAGTACCAAAATGCGAGGTTAAATTCGATTCAATTATAATAGACGACGATCTTCAGCTCTTGATCCGTCTTAAAAATGTCCGTAGGAGACAATATCAAAGAACACGCGATCCTGCCATGAATGTTATCTGGCGGGATTTGCAAAAACAAACTAAAAAACGATTCTCTGCCCTGAGGAACAAAACTTTTGAAAATAGAGTTTCAAAATAAGACCCGAGTTCCAAACCCTTTTGGAAACTCACAAAAAATTTGAAAAAACCGCAAAAGCCTATTCCAACGCTTAAGAAAGGTGGTAACAATTTGATCACAAATTTGGAAAAAGCTCAGAAACTTGCTAAGCAATTTGAGAGTTCCCATAATTTCAGTTTGGGCCTTACTAGTCCTATTGAGAATCAGGTTTGCTCGGGATTATCTGAATATTTTCTCTCGGGATTTTTTTTTTGATGATTCCTTGGGGACTGATTTGGACGAAGTAAAGTCTATAACTAAAAAGTTTCAAAATATGAAAGCTCCAGGTGATGATGGAATTTTCTATACCCTCATCAAAACACTCCCAGAAAGTACCTTGTCTTTCTTGGTAAAATTATTTAACCGATGTTTCCATTTGGCATACTTTCCTGATAAATGCGAAAATGCAAAAGTTGTTCCAATTTTGAAGCCGGATAAAAATCCAGCTGAAGCTTCTAGCTACCGTCCAATAAGTTTGCTTTCTTCAATAAGTAAATTTTTTGAAAAGATAATTTTGAATAGAATGATGCTTCACATCAATACGAACTCAATTTTTGCAGATGAGCAGTTTGGATTTCGCCATGGGCATTCAACTACTCATCAACTCTTAAGAGTTACCAATTTAATTCGTTCAAACAAATCTGAAGGTCACTCAACTGGAGTTGCTCTTCTAGACATAGAAAAAGCATTCGGCAGTGTTTGGCATGAAGGTTTGATTGCTAAATTGAATAAGTTTAATTTTCCACTTCACATTATGAAATTAGTTCAGAATTATTTAACTGACAGAACTCTGCAGGTAAATTATCAAAATTCCAAATCTAATCGACTACCTGTTAGAGCAGGAGTTCCTCAGAGTAGCATGCTTGGGCCTATATTGTACAACATTTTCACTTCGGACCTCCCTGATTTGCCTCAGGGTTGCCACAAATCTTTGTTCGCTGATGACACAGGTATTTCCGCTAAAGGAAGAAGTCTTCGTGTTATTTGCAGCAGACTGCAGAAAAGTTTAGATATTTTCTCTTCTTATTTACAAAAATGGAAGATTTCTCCCAACGCTTCCAAAACTCAACTTATAATATTTCCACATAAGCCTAGAGCTTTCTTTTTGAAACCTAGTAGTAGTCACATAGTCACTATGAACGGAGTTCCAATTTCCTGGTCAAACCAAGTGAAATATCTTGGATTAATACTTGACCAAAAATTAACTTTTAAAGATCACATTGAGGGCATTCAAATCAAATGTAACAAATATATAAAATGTTTGTATCCTCTTATAAACAGGAAATCCAAACTTTGCCTGAATAAACTTCTAATATTTAAACAAGTTTTTAGACCGGCCATGCTTAACGCTGTGCCAATATGGTCTAGTTATTGCACTACCAGGAAAAAAGCACTTCAAAGGATTCAGAACAAAGTTCTGAAGATGATTTTGAAGTTGCCTCCCTGGTACAGTACTACTGAGGTACATAGAATTTCGAATGTTGAGACTTTAGAACAAATGTCCAACAAAATAATTAATTATTTCAGTCAAAAATCGTTGCAATCCTCATAAGATTTAGTTTTAGTTTTTAGTTTTAAGATATCAATTGTTATACTGACATGCAGGTTCAAAAAACCTGTTTAAAATACTGAATTGCCAAGACAGGAACAATGTAAAAACAATTAGATATATATCCTAACAATTAAGGCTGGTAAGTTACTGTAGTAACTGGAGCACCTAGGTTAAAATGAAATGTAATTTATTTTGAATTTGAAACAAAAAAAAAACCGTATGCTGATCGCTGTCGTTTGCTGGGCTTGGATACTCTTGTTGAGCGGAGAAACGCATCGCAGGCTGTCTTCGTTGCCAAAGTTTTGCTTGCTGAATATGATGTGCCGGAGCTACTGGCTAAGATTAATGTATATGCACCTGTCCGTACACTCCATCCGAGAGCTTTGCTACACGAGAAAGCGCACAATATCAATTATGCAGCTAACAGTCGCCATGGTTCGTCAATTCAACGTGGTATCCAACCCATTCGATTTTGGCATCACTTCATCCAGATTTCGTAATCGCTTAATGTTGGACTTTAAGTGTTTCATTAAGACTTTAAAGTCAGATGGACTAATAATAAATAATAATAATAATAATCAAACAACCATAAAAAGTTAAGAATGAATTTATTTATTTTAAATACAGTGATGACCCGATTTTGTCAGCCCCTCCGCGCTTCAGACTTTTTTCTTTCAATAATTTCACATACCCATAAATCTAAAATTTTCTCATTCATCGTTTAAAGGGATATTTAAAGTATACTTTGGTGCTATAGGTTCAAGAAGATTACTGAAAAAGGGCATGGGTTTTGTAGAACATAGGAAAACATTTTCAAAAAAGAGGGCTGACAAAATCGGGACATTACTGTATTCCATTTACATTCACATGATTTATCACACATTTCCGGAGAGCTTCGAGGTTGGAGCGTAGTTGCTTTTGTAAATAGGCACGTCATTTGCCGGTTTCTTGCGAATTGGGGCTCAGTCTGGAAAAACTGATAACACAAACAGGTAGAGGAATAGTTCCTCTATGATTTGGTATAGTTTGTTTTCAGGATTGTTCTTTTGTTCGCGGGAGACCGGCGATTGACGTGTTTGTTTGCAGGGGCGATTGCGCCCAGATCTCAGGGTTCTCCGGATTTATGGTCGTAATCTAATACACACAGTTGATCACAAAAACGAGCCTAAAAGCTGCAGTGACCTAGTGAGCACCATAGCTCGAGTCGTCTGTTAGTATTGTGTATCGCATGGAGAGCCCAACCGAGAGGCTAGCCTATTAAGACTGCAGTTGGTCAACTCTCAAAAAAAAAATTGGTGGGGTTGTGTACAAGACACGACCGCAGAGTTGACGTAGACTACGTTAAGCTGTGTAGTGAAATTCTCGTGCATTTTTTCTAGGTATTGATTTAAAATACAGTCGAAGTAACCTATGATTTCGGTCCTATGTACATATTTTGGATTTCTTACTTAGTAAAACTTCGTTAAATTCAGGACCTCATAAAAATGCGAATACATATTCTATTTCATTTGGTTCCTAAATTAGAATCAGATATGAGTAAGGCTTTCTTCAAGTGATTCATTGAAGCGTCCAACAATGACCGATGATGGCTGATATTCCCTATCACTTCAAGATATCTAGGACACAAATCTTGGACGGTTGTGACATCACTCATGAAATTGAAACTCCTTATGTACTGGACTGCAACAAACGTGAAGTTCAAGTTTCTTTGTTATAAGTTTTGTGAGAGCTGATATCTGTACTCTTGAAATTTTTCTGTGGTAATGAGATTGATCCTCAGCGATTCAACTTCAAAACGCTAAAAATAAATGCACACACAAAAACGGAGTGCACAATTTTACATCAATGTTATGCAACATTTCATAGTTGATCGGGATATCAATTAGCCATGGATCCCTACAATAAGTTCTCGGTACATCTTTTATCTACCGATTGAACAAATAAAAAAAGTATACTAAGGCTGTGTTCCATTTGGAAAATTTTCACTTAGATTTGACACTTCGAAAATAAATTAAGATGTTCGAAAATCCCTCTGTTGTAGATCGGCGAATTTTCGAGAAAGCGTCTGTCAAATTGATTCCTTGTCTGTCAGAAATAAGTCTGCTGGAATAGCAGGTTTATTTGAAAATATTCCTTCTGTCAAATTTAAGTAAAAAATTACCAAATGGAACACAGCCTTAATAACTTGAGCACAGAATCGTTTCTTGTTGTGTTTGTCGTATTAAATGCTAGATAAAAACTTCTTTTATCGATATGTGTGCTGAAAATACCTGGGCCGAGTGGATTCAAGGAGAAAGTCGACGAAGAGATACTTGTCAGTGCTACTTAGGACCTAATGTAATGTTCAACTTGAATTAATCATTTCGTCCGACCACTTTCCACAGAGATGGCGCAGAGATGGAGGGGTTTTCTAAAGAAATTAATCAGGGACTTTGTCGTTCACTTTTTTCCCGGTAATTATTGTTAAACAAGCTACAACTTAAAAAAAACGATTTTTCGTTACTACCAGTCCCCAGAGAGCCAACAAATTCAAATTTGAGAGAGAAAATTTGCTCTCACGACCTCAATCTCTCAACATGCCATGTATTTTGATGACACTCGATTTGTCATTTCCCTTTCACAGATTACAAAATAGAGTACCTGACACTACAAAACATGTCTGGTACCTCTATATACGCATTTACTTTAACATTTGAAGTCCCTCCTTTTTTACATATTCTCCGCAAAAGATACTTTCTGCCCCGCCCCATTCATAAAAATTGGTGGGAAATTCTGTGAGGGGTGAGCTATTTTGTGTGCAGAATGTGTGAAAAAGAAGGGACTTCGAATATTAATCTAAATGGATATATAGAGGTACCAGACATGTTTTGCACTGCAGTGTCCTCTGTAAACAATTAACGGAAAAAAGATTGTGTGCAGTTTTCGATACATGTCACTGCAAATAACAGCAGTGACATCTGATGGAACATGAATGCAGAAGCTTGACAAAATGATTAATTGTTTCGCTTAGCTGTAAACAGAAAATCGACGAAGAGAATCGAACATTACAAGTAGGCCCTTTTGAACGCTCACTGTCGAATTTCAGGACCTAGCACTGAAAAAAAAAACTCGACGGTACGTCTATTTATGCTAAGAGATAAGCATTGCAAGTCCCTCCTACTTGAAGAATTATGCAAAAAAAGTGGGGTTGTATAAACCGTTCTATAGCATAATTTTCCAGAGTGTACCCCATTAGGCATAAATACGTTAGGCATACGGACGTTAGGCATAATGGGCGTTAGGCATACGGACGTTAGGCATAATGGGCGTTAGGCATAAAGTCATTAGGCATAATGGACGTTTGGCATAATATACGTTAGGCATAATGGACACTAGGCATAAAATACCTTGCTGCTGTGCAACTCTAGAAAACTGTTTCGAGCATGGTAAACAATGAAATCCATTATTTATCATATCATAAGTGACGTAACTACATATTTACTTAGATCCAAGATTAGTAGCGATAACGGTTAGGTAATCTGGCAACAAAACTCAGCATAGTTTTTTACTACATCTTGAAATCAATCCCATATAGGAATAATAAAGCACACATTTGTTGTAATATATTCTTACACACATATTGCAAGTCCGGGAAACTTTGAGATTTGGGCGTAATTGCTTTTGTAAACAGACATGTCAATCGCTGATCGTGAATAAAAGAAAAATCCCGTGAACAAACTATACCAAATGATAGAGGAACCATCCATCTGCCTGTTTGTGTTGTTAGTTCTTGAGATTGAGCTTTAATTCGCGAGAAATCGTCAAATGAAGTGTTTGTTTACAAAAGCAATTACGCCCTAATCTCGAAGTTCTTCCGGAAATGTCAAAGAAGAAAAGATTTTCCTCAAAGAACAGCTCATGAAATAAAGAATGGTGAATTCTGTGATTTTTCATTCAATAACAAAAAAAAAAAAAAAAACAGCTAAGGTTGAATAACAGATGATGCCAAAGAACAGCTCATGAAATGAAGAATGGTGAATTCTGTGGTTTTTCATTCAATAACAAAAACATATCTGATGCTTCCAGGATTTACTCCCATACTTTTCGATATAACGATAAAGTTTTTGTTGACATCAGAATGAATACTAGCAGAACCGATTGCTGATGTGAGGGAGCGATACTTCCATGAACAGTGACGAGTTGCCGAAACAAACAAGGAACTGTGGCAAACGTACCATCTGCAACCAAATACTTTGCCTGTCCAAGACGTCGCAAGTTTTCATGAGTCCCAAAAATTAAGGCTCTTTTATTATTGTCACCGATGTCAGCAATCAATATACGGTCCCCATTATCATCCTTCTGGAATTCGTCGGGTAGATTATGCCTAACGTCTATTATGCCTAGCATCCTTTATGCCTAACGTCCATTATGCCTACCGTACATTATGCCTAACGTCCGTATGCCTAACGTCCATATGCCTAACATCCGTATGCCTAACGACCGTATGCCTAACGTCGTGTACCCAATTTTCCAAGTAGGAGGGACTTTCATAGCTAATCTAAAAGCATAAATAGAAGTACCGTCTGATAATTTATCACATTCATCCTTTTTATCACCACGAAACATCCCGTTCCCGTTTTCTTATGCAAAATAATGAATGATCGTTCACAAAACGCACGAAATCTTAAAAAACCATATTAAGATTTTTTTTTTATTCAATCAACAGACTAAAGATTTCAAGCTGAATGCGAAATATTGACTATCAAGAAATTTCGCATAAATGTCCAACCCATTTTGTGTGGTGTGTGCTGCTGTATTTCAGTGTTGCCCAATGATTAGGGAATTTTCATAAATAACGTAGTAGGAGAGGGGTTTCAGAAGTTGGGACCGGCCATGTATTGTAAAACACGCTCCGATGGGGAAGGGGGGTTAATTGGTCAAAAATATACGTAATTTATGGATGGCCCTAATTTCCCAACCTGTTAGCGGTGTTAGTATGTGGGGTGAGCTATTAGTTATGCCAAACCAACGATAAAATGCGTTGTTTACAAAAGTTGATATGTCCTTCCAAAAAGTAATCGAGATTTGTAGTTATTTTTCAGGCAAGAAGCGCTTGCGCCATTGAGGCGACGCCGCTACCAGCACGACGGGAACGACGCGCAAATTTCGAGGTGCAAAACTCGAACTCTGCACGCTTGACAGGAACCGCCTTCCTACTGCTGCTGCTGCTGCTACCTGGTTACCCTCCGTTCGAAGCGAAAATGAGTTGAGGCACAGTAGTAGTAAAATTATGTTTATTTCTGTTGATTATGGTAGTACATTGATTTATCATATTAATTGATTAGCTTATCTGGCTCTTCATCTTTGTTTAATTTGATATTCTAATTTAATATTTGCGTTTTTCAACTAGTCTACAGAATACCCCTTTGGGGATTTGTGTTATTTGAATTGAAAAAAGTGATAACCTACCTAACTACGAGTATAACATCACCTAACGTGCTAGATCACGTATGATCTGATGATTTGATCTCAGACAGGTGCCTCTGAACCTTTCCAGGATGAATACTCTCCGTTCTTCTAATGTCTGAATTCCAGCCAGGAGGTGGACCTCAGAATTTCTAGTCCACGGGGGACTGTTTAGGACCATCCTAAGGATCTTGTACTTTGAAGTTTAAGGTGATGGCATTTTGCGCAACTCTCCCAGATTGGCATACCGTACTCGATTACAGGAAGGATGATTTGTTTGTAGACAGCAAGCTTATTTTTCAGGGACAGGGTTGACTTCCTGATGTTGCACTTGGTTTTCGTTTTGTCAACGTGCTCCCTGAAAGAGTTGAGGCACATTAGCAGCGCTGTTTTATAACTTTTCTGATTCAAACAGCACGATGTGTAACCAAATTGTAATTGATTATGAGGACTGGGTTTGGGGAGAACGTTTATTTCATGAAAACAGTGATAAAATCATCACTTTTTATTTGTTCATTTTTAAAACAGTCTTTTATGAAAAATTGAAAAAAAGTTTATTACAACAGCTTACGAAAGGTATTTTCTAAAGATTGCACAGTGGTTTAAAAGTGCAAATTCGTGAACTTAATTGTTTTCTGAGATGTACGTACGTTTTAGCATTAAGGTGTCTTCAGAAGATTTTCATAGTTCTGGATTCCGCACCTTTTGGAATGTTCACCTTAATTTTTCTTAAGGTGCAACTGCACTTCAAAAAACTAACTTTTTTATATTAACAGATATCGAGATGATGTCTTCTACAAAGTTGTAGGACTTTCAATTTCAAGAAACTTTGCTGAAGACATCAAGTTGCCATGACTTCATTGTATGAAGATATAAGAGATTATTTGCCAGTTGCACCTTAAAATCAGTTGTTTGAGTTTTTCTATGTCTTATTCACGTTGTATCCCTTTGGTGTATTCTGCAAAGTTTTAGATAATATTTAAACACACAACTTTTCTCAAGACACCAAAGTGCTATGATTTGATTGGCGAGAGATACAGTGATTTTTAAGAAAAAAATCACCCTTTTTCTAAAAGCTATAACTAAGCTGGCCGCAAATTGCCGCACTTGCAACAAGTTTCATTTGAAAGCTCAGAATTTGTACTTGAAATGTTGTGGAGATCATTAGTATCCGTTAGTATCCTGGAAACTGTGGTGGATTTTAGTAAACAAAGATTTAAGATTCAAGTAAAAACGATATTTTGCTATCTAACAATGGTCTTGATTTTTTGTTTAATTTCTAGTTTGTTTTCACTTATTTTAAACTAACTTAAAAGTAAAATAACATGTTAAACTAATCCAGACATAAAAACAGAGTAACAATTAAAAATTTCTGATAAACAAATTAAACTTCAAAATCATCTGAAACATCATGTTCATCCTCCGAATCCATTTCTTCTCCATCATCTAATCTCAACAAGAACTTTGCGTCTTGAGACAAATTTTTTGTCTCCTTTTTGGGGCTTTTCCGCATGCTTGAGATTAGTGGATCTGAAGACACTAGCAAACGGCGAATCAAATCAAGATTCAAGATCGTTCTGGAACATTTTCTAGTGTGGTCTCGGCGGTATCGTTTGACGTCTTTATTCCTCGATTCCTGTGCTTCTTCGGAAAGCTGTCCGAAGCTGGCATGTAGTACCAGGGGTATAGGTCCACTAGATACTTTGCTGTTTCAATGCAATAACTAGAAAACCGTTCCGTGTTGATTTTGTGCCCTGACGCTAATACCTAAGAATATTGTATTGTTTGTATGTACATCTGGTTTTTCAGTATTCCATTTTATTACCTGTAATATGGTACCACATCGTTCCAGTGCTGTCACATCCAGTCCAGTTATTGCAGCTGTTTTCTTGGGATCGGAAAAGAAACGTCGGGCAGTATTGCCGTCGTTGGACGTTCCAGATCCTCCAGGCTTAGGCTTGTCAACAATCAGGCCATTTCCACTTTGAACCGTTTTTGGATTTGATTCTTTCTAATCTTCATAGCTTGAACATTCTGTCTTCTTACCTGCCATTTTTTAATTTCAAGTCGGTAAGACAAGTGAAGAAAGTATTCCATAAAGCTATAAAATATTGATATTGTATCAAACCATAATACTTAACACTTAATTTTAATAAATCTCACCGGATCCAGGCATGCAAAGTTGAAAGCCCAAACTGGAAAGCATCGCTGTTCTCCACGCGTTCAGTTACTGAATCAAGATTGTTCATCAATTTCGGGGTTGCATTACAAATATAGCAAGTTTGTGACGATTTGTTGCCCGTAACAGCATTGCAGACCTTTCCGTCTACCATTGTCAAAACCATCTCATAGCGCACAATAATGGTACGGCCTTCTACCATAATTACTGTTGAAACAAGCTGGTCAATCTGATTCTCTATATGTTTCTTCTCGTTGATTGATACTTCCGTAGTTTCACTCACGAGCTGAATCCTCACAGGTCTACAGAATCGGGTTGATGATGGTCGGGGATTTTGGAACAAAACTTTTCCGTTTACATCTAAGGAAGTAATAAAATTATTTGAATCACTAGATTCTCCGTCGTCATTCTCAAATTTTTGTTTGTATTCCGCATGTCCGCTGCTGCCATCGAATCCCCATTTTACCAAAAGTACAACCTGAGGAAAATAAATTATTGGTTCAAAGTCTCTATAATGAAAATAAAAAAGGTACAACCTGCTTGAGCTCGTCATCTGAAAAATCTTCAAGATGCTCCTTGTTTGCCAAAACAATCCTACTTGAGGTATGGTCCAAAAGCTTTTGAAGATTTACTTCGGCATTTTTTTCATCAACCATAATATATTGATCTTCTGGGTAGCACTGTTTCTTGGCATTGACAATTTTGTTGTACGACGGGTAAATATTCACGTTTCTCAGTTTTGCTTCTCCTTGGATTTTGAGGTATTGTGACTTGGTCAAGTTGGCATCTATGATCATTGCTAGTGCTTCCAGGTCAGAATACTGTAAGGGCTGCTTCTCCTGAGAATTTCTCCACGAAACAAGTATCTTTGATGCTCGGGTAGGGGTTGTCATTGTTGCTTCTTTCACTACTTTTGCCGCATCTACGGATCCAGCTTCACGCAACTTCATTTGAGTAGCGTAAGTCAAGTTGCTAACGGAATGACCCCGTCTTAGATACGCAGTCTTTCGGCGTTTTACAGCATCAGAACTATCTCGGAAAGGTGTCGTTGTTCTACCTCGGCTTGTTGAAGGAAGTTAAGAGAGCAAGAGAGTGGGAAGATTGAAGGGTTTTTCGAAGTAGCGGATATTGCATTTGATCATTTTTGTCTCGGATCGGTGGAACTTGCGATAAAGCTTTTTAAAATATTTGCCAATCGGTAACAGAGCCTTCTCCACATCATCTCTATTTAAATCGGACTCGTCAATGATGTACGCTTTATACACTTCTTGACTCATTTTTCGAACTTTTTTCAATTTCACTTCCTTGGGTTTCCTTCCAGAGTTGCAGCAACTTACGCTTATCAATTTTAACTGAACAAAAAAGTTAGCATGTTCCTTCAATGTTTTACAATTTTCAATAAGTTTTACGAAGATTAAAATCAATACCTGATGAATAATTGGACATTTTCGATGGATGTTTCTTGAAAACGATGTTCTGATCTTCTCTTGGTACTTGAAATGCAGTAACAGGTCTTACGACAGCAGCCGACAAACTATATTTTTTTTTTCAAATAAAATATATAGTTTGCTTTGATCATTTTTCCTCCTTAAAAACAAATTACAGTCGAATCTCCCTAGCTCGATATCAAAGGGTCCATTGTGTAAGAGAGGATGTCAAAATCTTTTTGTATTAAAAGCATCACTTTTAAATTCGGTGTTATGTTTTGATTAATCGTACATGTTATTTTACTTTTAAGTTACTTTAGAATAATAAAAAACAAACAAGAAATTAAACAAAAAAAAATCGAGACCATTGTTAGATAGCAAAATATCGTTTTTACTTGAATAGCCCCATACAAAAATCTTAAATCTTTGTTTACTAAAATCCACCACAGTTTCCAGGATACTAACGGATACTAATGATCTCCACAACATTTCAAGTACAAATTCTGAGCTTTCAAATGAAACTTGTTGCAAGTGCGGCAATTTGCGGCCAGCTTAGTTATAGCTTTTTGAAAAAGGGTGATTTTTTGCTTAAAAACCACTGTATCTCTCGCCAATCAAATCATAGCACTTTGGTGTCTTGAGAAAAGTTGTGTGTTTAAATATTATCTAAAACTTTGCAGAATACACCAAAGGGATACAACGTGAATAAGACATAGAAAAACTCAAACAACTGATTTTAAGGTGCAACTGGCAAATAATCTCTTATATCTTCATACAATGAAGTCATGGCAACTTTATGTCTTCAGCAAAGTTTCTTGAAATTGAAAGCCCTACAACTTTGTAGAAGACATCATCTCGATATCTGTTAATATAAAAAAGTTAGTTTTTTGAAGTGCAGTTGCACCTTAAGAAAAATTAAGGTGAACATTCCAAAAGGTGCGGAATCTAGAACTATGAAAATCTTCTGAAGACACCTTAATGCTAAAACGTACGTACATCTCAGAAAACAATTAAGTTCACGAATTTGCACTTTTAAACCACAGTGGATTGGTGTATTCGAATTTTAATTTAATCTATAAATGGTGGGGATTCGGGATTGGCAACACTGTTTGTAATGGTTTACACAGTATTTTATTTTGTCTATCTTAATTAATGAAATTATTGTGAACAAGTGTATATAAATTCCATCAGTTATTGTGGTGTTGAAGTGAAGACAATTCTTGTTCTCTGGAAGTGTTATACTTTTTCAAAAAAAGTCATAAAAAGTGAAATAATTTGATACTTTCACTGTGAACTTCAGGTCATTCAGTAGCTACTCGAAGTCTGCCTCATGTGTTTGAGATAGTATTAGCATAGAGGTAACTCTAAGACCACTGGGTCCCGAAGAAAATCATTATTATTTTTGGCTCACTCAGTACCAGAACAACGGTCCCAAGCAGTCCCAAGCTATTTCACTCACCCCTGCATGTTCTGCATGAATCCACACACCCCTGATGTTATCTGTCAAACTTTCATAGCGAATCAAAACAAACATAGTGTAGTAATAGAATTTCAACTAGAATAGGGTACGTTAATCGTTTGCTTGGGACCAATAGGCTACTATAGTGGTGAGCCAATTTAAAATCGTTAGTTTCGTATTGATTGTTGGTATTAGTGCTTTCTTTTGTGCTTCTTGCTGTTGTTGTTGGTTGGCTGCTGTTGTTGTTGTGTTCAATCTTCCTCTTATCGCGAGTAATTTGCTCTGTTCCGTGGTGCGAACGTCATACGAGATACTGCTCGAATCGACTGTTGATCTAGTACGTCTCGATTGTACACAGGGAAAGAAGCTTTGTTGTGGTTCTGTCTTGCAGGCAAGGGCTAGCTCTCATTGCATTCGGCTGTGCTCAGACAGTTTGCATGTAGTTTGGGACTGCTGTGGAAAGAGAAAGATTTAACGGTTGGATGGAAAGTGAAGTGGTTGGAGACAGCGACTTGTTTTGACAAGTAGCTTGCCGTGGGACCTTTATTTGGGGGATCGACCAGATCATACACTTTAGCTCAACAAACATTAATTGTATGCTCATGAATAATATCAATGTTGCTATCGTTGACTGTGGGGATTTGACATACCGCAGTGTAGTGAATGATCAGATGGATAGATGGATCAACCTTTTTCATGTTAATCGAATATTCGTAGCACTTAGAGATCAATAATTTATCGTCAATTGTATAGTTTTAATATTTTTCCGTCTGTGTTGTGGCGGTGCATGTTGTTCACCATAATTCATGAAAAAGTTTTCAGAAATTGCTAATCAAGTTGTTGTATGTTTATGCTACATATATTGATTTTTCATTTGCAGTGTATTTATTTATTGATTTATTTATTTATTGATTGATTTATTTATTTATTTATTTATTTATATACAATAAGAGTTTAGGATGGATGTTACCGATATTCTGTGTGTAGTGTGCAAGAAAGTGGAATTAGATTCAAAAAATTGTATAACCTGCATGTATTGTTTTTCAAGTTGGCATTTTAAATGCAAAAATATTGTTGGTGGTGCGGTTCAACGCATACAGCAAAACATGTATTTCTGTTCCGCAAAATGCGCGGTAATATACAAACGGATTACAGAAATGAGAGACCTTAAAACCTCCGTTATTTCTTCGGTTAGTGCTGCGTTGAAGACCACAATATCTCAAATTGTTTGTGCTGAACTAAGTGCTGTTAGATCGGAGGTCCAAGCCATCACTAATGCTATTGAAAAATCTCAAGATTTTTTGTCATCAAAGTTCGACAAAATTGTTTCAGATTTCAATGAGTTGAAATCTGAAAATGAGAGTCTCAAGCAGGAACTTGCTATTCTTAAAAACTCCCAAATGTCATTGGAGGCAACAGTCCAAAACATGGAAAAACATGCTAACAGCTGTGATAAACTTGCGATTTCAAACAATGCGATGTTTCTAGGTTTGCCTTCCTCTCCAAAAGAGAATGCTATTGAATTAATTCATAAAACTGCAGCAAGTATTGGAGTTATTCCAGATAAAATGTCGATTATTTCAGCTTCTAGGTTGTATTCGAGTAAGAAAAGGAATGCTATCGTACCAATTAGAGTTGTTTTTAGATCCAAACCTGACAAAGAATTAATATTTGAGAAAAAAAGAGGACATGGAAAGCTAATGTCCACTTCTGTTGACAAATCTCTTGTTATCGATGGTAAACCCACATCTATTGTGATTCGTGATGAACTAACCCCGTCATCAATTGACCTTTTGAAGGAAGTGCGAAGCATGCAGCAAAGGTTGAAGTTTAAGTATGCGTGGCCAAGCAGAAGTGGGGAAATTTTAATCAAAAAGGATGAAAATTCCAAACCTGAAATTGTTCGAAATAAAAAAGATCTTAATCGCTTACTGGATCTCTTTTGTAAATGAGTTATTTTCATGCCTTCATTGATAACCAACGTTAGTTATTCAATTTGTTAATTAAATGTCTTAAATTATAAGAATGGATAATTTAAAGAATTTCTTCCACGATAATATTGATGATTTCAATGAAACCTGCTTAGGCAACAATCCTAGGCATTTAAGAATTCTGCAATGGGATGTGAGAGGTCTAAACGATTTAAAAAAATTTGATGATGTCCTAGAATTTTTAGATTGTTTACGTGTACAAATTGATGTGATTGTTCTAGGGGAAACGTGGCTTAAAACTGTAAATTGTTCTTTAATAAAAATTCAAGGGTTTAGCTCAATTTTTTCTTGTAGGGAAACATCTTCGGGGGGTTTAGCTGTATTTGTGCGTAACACAATTCAATACAGTACTATTGAAAAATTTTCTAATGAAGGATTTCACCACATCCATATACAACTTAAGATTAATGGAATGTACTATGATGTTCATGGTGTGTACCGTCCACCCTGTTATGATTTCAATAATTTTCATGTCATGTTAGAAAATTGGTTATCAGAAGCCCCGGTTAATCGTCCACTTTTTATCGTTGGAGATTTAAATATTCCAATGAACTTATCAAGCAACAATATAGTTGTGCGGTATAAAAATCTAATTGAATCATATGGCTATCTCTGTACTAATACTTTCGTTTCAAGACCTGCCAGTATGAATATACTGGATCATGTGGTATGTAATTTTGAAAATGCTTCTCGATTACAAAACGATACAATTTTCAGCACAGTAAGTGATCACCTTCCCATCATATCATGTTTTGAGATAGCCGTTCCTGCAAACCTTGTTAAACTAACCAAAAAAATAATTAACCACAGTAGATTAAACCATGAATTCCAAACTTATATCAATGGTATCGATAGAATAGACAATTTTTTTTTTCCTTTGTTCGGGACATAACACTACTGCGACCAGTAATGTGATCTATTGTAGTATAGCCCGTGTCCTTAGTTTAGTGCATGTCGTATTACTCCATCACTATTGAGAAATGATGAAGTATTCGGTGTTGATACAGTTGTCATTCTTGCCTTCATCGCAAGGAATCGATTCTAAATGAAAGGTCCCGCTATTTATACCCTTCGGAGTGTTGGAATACCCTCCAAAGGCGCGCCCCTTTGTCAGTCGAAATGGGATTCCTTAGCAATAAAAATAAGCAATGACACCGATAATGACCATGCATCAGAACCCTAGTCTTAACCACTTCAAACTAGAGAACAATGAATAGAAGATTAGGAATCACATAGATGAAGACTAACTAACTCATTTTTTCCTTGTTTCAAGATCATCCTCGGTACAGGCAACCCGAGGACTTATCACTATCAACAAGGCATAAAAAGTAACAAGGACTAAGATGTGTTCCTTTGATTACTGAAAAATCCTGTACCCCTAGTTTGAAATAGTCAAGACTAAGATTCGGTGGTAGATCTTACATCCCGTAACGTACCACGAAAAGGTGATCTACCCACGTTACGGGGCAATAGACAATGTTAATTCATGTCTTGAAAATATTACTCAAAATTACAATGCTTTGTTAGAAAAATATACAACCATAGTGACTAATAATGTTAAAATTAAGGGTACTCAATGTCCATGGATGAATTTAGGCCTATGGCAACTTATAAAAATTAAAAATAAATATCTAAAAAAAAGTCAAAAGGAACCCTAGTGATGAACACGCAAAAGTTTTACTGGATCATGTCTCTAAAAAAAGTTGAAAAGTCTAAAAGAACTTGTAAAAAAGCATATTATGAAAACATTTTGAACAATACCACTCCCAATAAACTTTGGAAAAATATAAATGAAATTTTTGGACGCTCCAAAAGCGCAAATAAAATAAACTTGACTGTGAATGGGTATAGTATAACTAGTGATGTAGAAAACTGTGAAGTTCTTAACGATTATTTTTCAAATATTGGTGTAAACTTAGCTGATAAGATTTCAATGTCAGATAGACGTGATCCACTGTCTAATGTCAATTATTTCAGAGACTCTATATTTTTGCGCCCTAGTGCTCCCAACGAAATCAATTGCATAATTAATGGCCTAAGTTCTAACAAAGCCCCTGGTCCAGATAATATTCCGACTAATTTATTGAAAGACAATGCTCTCGCCTTTTCAAATGTTTTGTGTCAATGTTTCAATAAAATAATTGAGTCAGGAATATATCCAGATTGTCTTAAAGTTGCAAAAGTTGCTCCTGTTTTTAAATCTGGTGATCCGTGTTTGCCTGATAATTACCGACCAATATCAACTTTGTCAATATGTAATAAAATATTTGAAAAATTGTTGGTCAGTTGATTATTAGAATTTCTTGGAAATAACAATTTTCTCTATAAATTTCAATACGGTTTCAGACAGGCTTGTAGTACAGCAACAGCAATAACCGAGTTGGTGGACTACATCATTGATAAAATTGATTCAAAAATGATTGTTGGAGCCTTGTTTTTAGATGTCAAAAAAGCCTTTGACACACCAAACCACGAGATATTGTTGAAAAAACTCTATAGGTATGGTATCAGAGGTATTGCCTACAACATAATTGAAAGTTATCTTAAAAATCGAAAACAGTTTGTGTGCATAAATGGTGTCAGAAGCGCCTTTAAACCTGTTTCAACAGGGGTTCCACAGGGAAGTAATATTGGTCCTTTGTTATTTCTAGTTTACATAAATGATCTGGGCAATTTGACATTAAACGGTACTCCTAGATTATTTGCAGATGACACTGCAATATTTTACCCGAGTATTAGTCCTCACTTAATCATTGATAGTATTAATCATGATTTGCACCAGTTGAAGATTTATTTTTCTAGTAATCTCTTGTCCCTCAATCTCCAAAAAACAAAATACATGATTTTTAGATCTTCAAGAAAAATATTGCCTAATCATTTGGAACCTAAACTTGATCAAACTGCTATTGAAAAAGTGAATTCTTTCAAATATCTGGGTGTTTACCTGGATTCTACGTTTTCATGGGAAATACATGTAAAACAAATAGAGAAAAAAGTAGCGGCTTTATGTGGCGTTTTGAGAAAGGTTTCTAGCTTTGTTCCGCAACATGTCTTACTTAAGTTTTACTATGCTCACATACATTCTCAATTACAATATATTATCATAGCTTGGGGCCTTGCATGTAAATCAAAATTAGTTAAACTACAAGTTTTGCAAAATAGGTGCTTAAAAATAATTTTCAACCTACCTCCGTTATATTTAACTTTTGAACTCTATGCAAGCAGAAATCATAATGTCCTTCCAATTTTAGGTTTATGTGAACTACAGACACTCTTATTGGTACACGATATTATTCATAATGATAGAACACATTCTAATCTTGTATTCAATATTGGCAACCGTTCTCACAGTACCAGGCAAGCCGGAAACTTAACAGTCATTAGAGCTTCCACAAGTCAAGGTCAAAAACGAATATCTTATATAGGTCCATTTAAATATAATGCTTTACCTAGTGAACTAAAACAAATCGTAAATCGAAATCAATTTAAACTCAAAGTTAAACACTACCTCAAAGGAAAAATCAATGAATTTCTTATGTAAACTGTATGAACCATTATAAACAGTAGTAGTAGTAAATTAGTTTATTTAACTTGGTGTTTTTAAGGATCCCTTAAAAGTAGAATAACTCCACTGGGAATCCATAGAAATAACTATTCCATATTATTCACTCTCTTTTTCTTAGATTTATTTTATTTAATTTGTAGTATATTTAAATTTCTCAGCTCGTTCTATAAAGTTCTTGTTTATTTTGTGTTGCCAATAGAGCTGAGAAAAGTTGCGTCCACTACCAGGGAGCTCACATCGAGCTTTTTGGTGTGGCGGGTAAATATATTAAAAAAAAAAAAAAAAAATGACAAAGCTTATAGCGTTCAAAAAATTACACCTTTTCGTGACGGTAGCAATTTTAGATATTCGATTTACCCCCAGTACCTTCCCGTAAGACGTAGTCTACGTCAAAAAAAAAACGCATTTGAGTTAACTTATTTCTTGGTGTTCAAAAATACTTACATTTGTAAACAGCAGTCAATGTTAATCTATGAACTAAACCCTACGTAAAATCGATCTTTCCTTATGTGGTATTGATGCATGTTTAACTTTTCGTGGTTGTCAGAATCAACGTGCTTACGTCTACGGAGCTTACGCAGAAGTGATTCGCAATGCGGTAGAGCTCACTAAAAGTTTTTTTTTGAGCTTCTGTAGTATAGAATTTTTTCGGTACGGTCACGAAATTTTGAAATGATTCATACGTGCGGTAAAATAACTAAATTGAAACAAAGCTCAACAGTAAAATAAGTAGAATATTTAGGGAGGAAACCAAAATTAATCAACTTGCCAACATAGGCTATCACATTTATTTTGGTGGCACTCTTTAAGTGATAATAAGCTGTTTTTTCTCTTCGGTTGTCTCACGTGGCGTTCACAATTTGCGCGATTTTCGTATCTCACGTAATTTAGATGTTTAGCTCTAAACGGTTTAACTGACTTGAGGTCATTCCTTAAGCGGTGTTGGTACAGGTTAAACCTTTTCCAACTGTCGAATTCAACGCGTCTACGTCTACGGAGCTTACGCAAAAGTGATTCGCAATTCGGTAGAGTTTGTCAAACGCTCTTGAGCTTATGTAGTATAGCATTTGTTCGGTGCGGTCGCGAAATCTTGAAATGATTGATACGTTCTTTAAATTAACCAATTTGATACAAAGCTCAGTAGTAAATAAGTAGAATATCTAGGGAGGAAACCAACATTAATCAACTTGCCAACATAGGCTATCCACATTTATTTTGGTGGCACTCTCTAAATGATAATAAGCCTTTTTTCTCGATTCGGTTGTCTCGCACGGCTTTCGGAATTCGCGCGGTTTTCGTAACTTACATAATTTAGATATTTCGTTCGAAACGGATTTACCTATTCAATCGGTTGACTACGCGGATGTATCTACGCGCACACGACACAGCATTTTTTCTATTGAAACAATACATACGGAATCCAGTGTTCAAGCGGCCAACATAGGCTAGTCCTTCTGCTGTATTGTCAAAGATAGAAGCAAAATTTATTCAAATGGGTCAAGTCTTGAAAACTAAGCTGTCACGCAGCTCCAGCTTGATACTCAATAAAAAAAATCTCTGGCATACCAGGATTTCTCAGTCGTTAAAATGTATTCATATTGAAGTTGAAACACTAAAGAATCGATTAAATGTTGGTTACCGAACACAGTCAATGGGTGTCGAAGCCGACATTTACCCTATTAGAAACACATAGACAAATTACCATAGCCCCTCCGTTTATGCGGTGGGTGGTACTTTTCACCCACCGCTGTTTCTCGGCTGTCCTTCAATCAATTTCGCTGATTTAGGGTATGTGATTAGTTATTACCATAAACTAGCTATCTACAGCTAAGCAGCTCAATTGGTTAAAGGGCAGTGGACCGCATATACGGAGGGGTTACTGTAGCACGAAAGTCTAAAGCATAAATGTTCCATCATTTCCAAGAAGAGGGAAATCATCGTCGCGCCGAAACCAGACGCGTGTGAACATCGGCGTCATTATGGAAAAGTATTTACAGCTAGAAAGTAATAAATAAATGCTTTAGAATACGCCCAACACCCGGAAGGGAGCCGATAAAACCGGAAGCGAAACCCAGTCAACATGCTTTTTAAAGGAATCGTAAAAAAATGTTTATAGCCCATCAATCGCTTTCACTCTCCTAGTTTGGCTGTTCCATTGGTTCCATTCGGTCGTTATTTCTTTTTTTTTAACCTGTGGATTTATTATTTTCGGTTTGTTTGGTGGTGACAGGGAATGAGAATAAATTTGGATTTATGACAGTTTCTTCTTCTCCCTTCTCCCCCCAGCCCATCGATGTTTGAATACCTATTCCTACTGCCTGCGCCGTCTAGTGGAGAAGCATACAATTCCGCAACTTGCGTCCTCCCGGTTTTCCTATGTTTTGTTCGGGATGATTGAATGGATTTTGCGTTATTTTTTTTTGTCGCGTTCATTCCTGAAAAGAAGAAACAAGTCGACGGGAGAGTGACAATTTATTTTCTCGTTTCGCGGAACAACATCCAAAGTATTGATGTTTGTGACATGTTTTCATCATAAGCTGTCAGCCATGGTCGCCGCATTAGTGAGGGGTGACACACAGAATAGACATGCCTGACATGCCGGCGAGAGTGAATGAAAACGAATGAATATGATTGGACTGCATGAAAGTTCTTTTTTTTTAATAAATTGGATGATCCTGCGACTTCTCACTGGCTTCAATTAATTCGTACGATTCGTTTGCTCTCTAGTCCATTGCGAAAGTGTTTGCACCCTTTTTTTCGCAGTGTCAAGTGACGTTTATAGGAGAAATTGCGTGAAAAAAACACACACATTCCACATTTTGTATTGGCGCACTTCTTTTTTTTTATAGAACATTTCACTATTTTTACGGAACATTTAAAGGCTTTTTTATGGATCATTTAATCTTTTTTTATGGATAAATTCCTGGTGGCAAGACAGCTGTACTCAGAGTGAATGTAAATATATTTGCAGCGAGTAAATTTGAGTTACTCACATTCAAAAAATAACAAAGTTGTCTCGATTTTCTAATCAAACAAAATATCGGCTGACAGCATATTTGGTTTTATACGCGAGTAAAAACGATAAACAGGAATGATATAATCGTTAGGTTTTGTTGTAATGATCCACAAGATTCCATATTTCACACAAATTAGACGCTGTTGATTGTGGTATGTTATGTAGCTGCTCATATAAGGCCAGATTAGGTCAGCTCTGGCCAGCTTCGTGGAGTTTGTTAACATTAAAAATCATGCCATGGCCAACAACTAAATACAGTGCCGTCATCATCTGTTTATTACCCAAGGGGTAAATCAGCACATTGTGCCGAAATTAGTTTCGGTACAGCTTGGGCACATCCATCGGCCCATCTTCAGTATACCTTTGGCACACATTCGGCACAATCTCGTAGGCATTGGATTGTTGTAAATAAAATGGGAGCACTGCTGGACAACTGTTACCGCGAGGCAATTAATTTAAAACCAAAACCATAAGATAACCACATAGTTGCATCTCGTTTGCATAGCCCTAGCTGACGTTGATACCAAGGCCAAGAATATGAAATGAAAAGTAGGGCAAAAGGAGCGAGAGCTCGTTTTACATAATCTAACTGCAGTATTTACTTAGGAACGTTTCTGCGTTCAAGTAGGATAAACACGCCCACGCATGGCATGCTTGCGCATCTAGGTTACGTTTAGCTTTCCCTCTCTGTTTATCCTTAACGAAGGATATAATTATAATGTTTAAACGTTACAAATGTCTCATTCTTATTTGTAGAGCCATATCAGATCTGAGTTACAAAAAGAAATAAACTTACAAGATAACCCGAGAAATCCCAGATCTGAGAGGGCATAGTATATAGGATCCAAATAACACGAATTTACCCTTTCAAGGGCGATCGAAATCCTAGCTAATAGAATAGGCAAAATTAGGTCAAAAGTCCGGTATTGAAAGGGATATGTAAAACCCTGGACGAACCAAGTAAAAGTTTTACATAATTATAAGTTGCTAATGCAACACGTAGCTGTAAGATCACTTTGTACAATTTTGTTGAATAAAATTAAGTTTCAAAGGTTACTCCAGATTCTTCTCTTTTTTGAATCCGAAAGAACTTTCGGCCTAGAAGTGAAAACTTCTCTCCTTAACCGGGGAAAAAAGTAGCTCCTAGAATCGAGAAACAGTGTCTGATCTGAAAGCGAAAGACTCTCCCTAACCGGAGAAGAAAGTAGCTTTTGGCGGCGACATTTCATGGTGGCTCCAGAGAGGAGTCTTGGAGGACGTTTTCCGACGTTTTGAGCCCGCGAACTTCCAGTCAGTCGAAATCTGACTGCAAAGAACCGCAAAGTTGGCGGTTTAAGTGGGCCGTTGAGCCAAAGTGTCAATCTGACAAAGTGTGGCGTTAAGCCAAATAGCAGTCAGTCGAAATCTGACTGCAAAGAACCGCAAAGTTGGCGGTTTAAGTGGGCCGTTGAGCCAAAGTGTCAATCTGACAAAGTGTGGCGTTAAGCCAAATAGCAGTCAGTCGAAATCTGACTGCAAAGGACCGCAAAGTTGGCGGTTTAAGTGGGCCTTTGTGCCAAAAGTGTGGCGTCAAGCCAAATAGCAGTCAGTCGAAATCTGACTGCAAAGAACCGCAAAGTTGGCGGTTTAAGTGGGCCGTTGAGCCAAGGTGTCAATCTGACAAAGTGTGGCGTTAAGCCAAATAGCAGTCAGTCGAAATCTGACTGCAAAGAACCGCAAAGTTGGCGGTTTAAGTGGGCCGTTGAGCCAAAGTGTCAATCTGACAAAGTGTGGCGTTAAGCCAAATAACAGTCAGTCGAAATCTGACTGCAAAGAACCGCAAAGTTGGCGGTTTAAGTGGGCCGTTGAGCCAAAGTGTCAATCTGACAAAGTGTGGCGTTAAGCCAAATAGCAGTCAGTCGAAATCTGACTGCAAAGAACCGCAAAGTTGGCGGTTTAAGTGGGCCGTTGAGCCAAAGTGTCAATCTGACAAAGTGTGGCGTTAAGCCAAATAGCAGTCAGTCGAAATCTGACTGTAAAGAACCGCAAGTTGGCAGTTCCAGTGGGCCTTTGTGCCAAATAGTGTGGCGTTAAGCCAAATAGCAGTCAGTCGAAATCTGACTGTAAAGAACCGCAAGTTGGCAGTTCCAGTGGGCCTTTGTGCCAAATAGTGTGGCGTTAAGCCAAATAGCAGTCAGTCGAAATCTGACTGTAAAGAACCGCAAGTTGGCAGTTCCAGTGGGCCTTTGTGCCAAATAGTGTGGCGTTAAGCCAAATAGCAGTCAGTCGAAATCTGACTGTAAAGAACCGCAAGTTGGCAGTTCCAGTGGGCCTTTGTGCCAAATAGTGTGGCGTTAAGCCAAATAGCAGTCAGTCGAAATCTGACTGTAAAGAACCGCAAGTTGGCAGTTCCAGTGGGCCTTTGTGCCAAATAGTGTGGCGTTAAGCCAAATAGCAGTCAGTCGAAATCTGACTGCAAAGAACCGCAAAGTTGGCGTTTTAAGTGGGCCGTTGAGCCAAAGTGCAAATCTGACAAAGGTCAGATAGTGCGAACATTTGGGCTCGTCAAAGCCAAGTAGGCTTATAGCCAAGTGATCTGAAAAGTTTCAGAAAGTTGGGACATCGGTGGAAGTGGACATGAACGATTTGCAAAAAGAAATTGATGAATTGGTCGAGTATTTCAACGAAATCGACATTCAGGTTGCAAAATTAAAAAAAGTAAAGAAATATAAAAAGTGGCTAAATGAACCCTTTCCAAAGGGAGTGTATTGTGTAAGCAAGGTGTTTCCAGTGACCTTGTGGCGTGGTACCGATAAAGAAAAAGTGTTCCGGCAACATATTAGCAAATTCACTTTACACCACGCCACAAAGAAGTAGCTCAAGCCAGAGTAATAAAACGCCGCACTTTCCCACGGCTGAAGGCCAGAAGCAGACCACAAGCAACAAGGCTACAAGTTCATCAAATCCGGACTCCCACGGCTGAAGGCCGAAAATATCACAAAAGCTATAGGCCAACCGAAATCCTAGAAGGACGTCCAGTGGCAAGGAGCAGACCAATGGCGAGCTGTTAGGCCATTAATATCAACAAAGTTCAAATTAAAGTGTGAGTAAAATCAGAGTTGACGCTATTATATTATCAGGTAGAAATTTATAAATAAAAAAAAAAAAAAAACAAGATGAGTGAAAAATTTGTTGTTAATAAAAACGGACACTGTCGTCTTTGTTTTGAGAAAGACGACAGTGATAACATGGTGGCCTGCGACGATTGCGATCGCTGGTTCCACCTGACCTGTGTAGGATTAGATCACATACCGAAGAAAAAAGAGCCTTGGACATGTACAAAATGTACTAAGATTAGAGTCCATTTGGCTACACAGGAAGAGCAAATACAAACTCTTCAAAACAGGAAAGAATACAAGACTAATGCAGATAGCCAAGTAGAAGCTTTCGAAGCGATCATTAAAAAAATTAATGGTATCAATGCTAGCGGACAAAACACAACGGAAAAATACATTTTAAGACAGTCATTACTGGAGTTGCCATATTTTGATGGAAACTTCAAAGCTTGGCCAAGATTTAAAAAAACATACCTCGAAACCACACAGCGGGGAAATTTTTCGGACCTTGAAAATTTACACCGTATACAGAAAAGTCTAAAAGGAGATGCATTGCGCGCGGTTAGCGCACTTCTTCTCGACTCCGATAATGTGGATTTGATAATACGAAAATTAGAGGACCAATTTGGAAGTGTAGAATTGGTTTATTCTGGATTATTGCAAGAGGTTCTTGCAACTAGAAATCCTCGTTTTGAAACCCCAAAAACAATGGTGGATTTCATCTCTGCAATTGGGAATTTGGTAATTAATATGACGTGTCTTGATCATAAGGAATATCTAAATGATCAAAGATTAATTAGAGATCTGGCGGGAAAATTACCCAATGGGCTGCATCAACAATGGTTGATGCATGTAAATGAAAATAAGACATTGTCAACTATATTAAATCCATTTATCGCTCCAACACTATGTGATTTCTATGAATGGTTAAAGCCCCAAGAAAAACTGGCTACAATGTTGATAGCTGATAAGGGGATTAAAAATGAAAAGTTTTCCAGATTGGAAAGACCCGATAGAGTGAACTACCACAGTACAGGGTATCCTAAGTGCCTTAAGTGTGGACAAAATCACCGATTAACAGGATGCAATGAATTTAGAGGATTGTCTTCCGAAGAAAGAAGACAGTTTATAATGAAGAAGAAACTTTGTTTTTCATGTTGCAATCCAAATCATATATTAAAGGATTGTAGAGTAGCACGACCATGCAATATTGACGGATGTACCAGTAAACATAATCGATTGCTACATCCAAGAACTGATAAAAAAGAAAAATTAAGGAAAAGTTCTGAAACCACTATTGCGTCTGACAAAGTAAACTGTCACGTACAAAAACACAACATGGTGTATTATCAAATTTTGCCTGTTACTTTGAACAACGGAAAAGACAGTTTAAAAACTCACGTATTTTTCGATTCAGGTTCATCGGTAAGCTTAATTCATAATAGCGTAGTTGAACGATTGAATATTTCAGGATTTAATAAGCCTATGACTATAGCTTGGACAAACGGAGAGGTCCAAGAAGAAACTAAGAGTATGACCGTTCAAGTCCATATCAAAGGTGAAAACGAGAAATCGTTTTTGCTTAAGGATTTACGTACAATTAATGAACTGGCTTTACCCATGCAATCTATTGATTCAAAACAAATACAAGAACAGTTCCCATATCTAAAGGGAATAGAACTGCAATCTTACGATAAGGCAGTCCCAACGATATTATTAGGATTACCACATGCATATCTCTTTAAGGGTATTGAAGAAAGATCGCGTGGATTTTCTGAACCTATTGCCAAGAAAACAAAGTTGGGATGGGTTATATTCGGTACCAGCCGAAATAACACCGAAAACAAAAATCATGTGTTTGTAATGAATGAGATGAATGAAGAAGAAAAAACAATGAAGGAGATAATGGCAGATTACTTCTCTACAGAAGCCTTTGGCGTAAAGGTACCTCAGAGCGAATTAATATCAAAATTAGACGAACGCGCTCTAAAAATTATGCAAGAAACATGGAAACCAACTGATAAGGGTTACGAAATCGGCCTCTTGTGGAAAAATGATAAGGTCGAATTTCCAAATAGTTTTTCTACGGCTCTGAATCGCTTTCTGTTATTAGAAAAGAAATTAGAGAAGGATTCTTCTTTAAAAGAATGGTATAGTACACAAATTGATGAGTATGTAAGGAAAGGATATCTTAAAAAGTTAAGTCCTGATGAGTATATGATTGATACTGCGAGAACCTTTTACATACCTCATTTTATAACTATCAACCAAAGTAAACAACCGCCTAAACCAAGAATGGTATTTGATGCGGCAACTAAGATTGATGGAGTTTCTTTAAATTCACAATTATTAGCAGGACCTGACATGACAGAGTCAGCTCTTGATATAAAGATGAGATTTAGAGAAGGTCCAATAGCAATAACCGGGGATATTCAGGAGGCCTTCCATCAGGTGAAAATCAGAAAAGAAGATCGAGAATCACAAAGAATGGTATCTCGAAAGCAACCTAATACAAGATTGGACATCTATGAAATGCAAGTAATGACCTTTGGAGCTACTTGCTCACCAGCTTGTATGCAATTTGTCAAGAATGAAAATGCTAAACAATTCATAAATGAAAGACCTAAAGCAGTTGAGGCTATAATTAAAAATCACTATGTAGATGATTATTTAGACAGCTTCAACGAAGTAAAAGAAGCTGTAAAAACTGTATCAGACATCATTCAGATACATGATAAAGCTAACTTCCGAATAAGGAATTTTATATCAAATTCGAAGTCCTGCTTGAAGCAATTACCAAATGATAGAATCTCTCCAATAAAGGAAGTGAAACTGGATGATAACGAAAATGTATATGAAAAGGTCCTGGGTATGTATTGGGACACGCAAAACGATAAACTTACATTTAAAATCAACATTCCCAATTTAGTAATGTTGGAACCGACAAAAAGACAAGTGTTGTCTTTTATTATGAGTGTGTATGATCCTCTTGGGTTAATCGCACATATAACAATCGAATCTAAAATAATAATGCAAGATTTATGGCGACGTGGTATAGACTGGGATGATAAAATTCCCGATGACATAAATAAGACTTGGCAAACCTGGATTAATAGATTGTCTTCCCTATCTAAGATAAAAATCCCAAGATGTTACTCTTATTTTAAAGGCGTGATACGTCGAGAACTTCATGTTTTTTGCGACGCCTCACTGAACGCTTTCGCTACTGTTATATATATGAGAACAGTAAGCAAAGACGGCATTGATGTAACGATTGTTGCTGCCAAATCAAAGGTTGCTCCCACGAAAATAATGTCAATACCTCGTTTAGAACTACAAGCTGCTGTATTAGGGACAAGATTATCTAATACAGTACAGAGAGCATTAAGACTACAAATAGACCAGGTTATATACTGGTCCGATTCAAAAACAGTCATAAGTTGGATCAAATCTGAATTAAGAAAGTTCAAACAATTCGTTCAATACCGTGTTAGTGAAATCCTCGAAAGCACCGTTGAATCACAATGGAAATATATTAGTTCAGCAGCAAACCCGGCTGATGAAGGAACTAAAGTAAGGCAATCGAAATCGTCTTGGATTGAAGGACCCGCGTTTTTGAAGCTGGACGAGAAACATTGGCCATCCGTGAATGGGGACAATCATAGTTCAGACTTAAGTCATGAAGAATTACGTCCCGTACATTCAATAAAGAGCATAAGCAAACCAAATTTAGATTGGCTGAACGTTAAATGGTGTTTGGATTGGGACCGTTTAAAGAGGTCTGTATGCATTACAATAAAATATATAGAGTGGCTTAGGTCTAAAACAAACAAAGAATTGAGATTCGATAAGACCATCAGTGCTGTTGATATGGAAAAGGCAGAAATTTTGCTGATTCTGAAAACTCAATGGGATGCATTTCCAGATGAGTTAACGGAACTCAATGTTAAACAGACGGTTGACAAATCTAGCAAAATACGAACGCTAACACCATTCCTAGATCAAAATGGTACAATAAAATCAGAAACACGATATAAGGATGCAGAGTGCGTTCCTTATGCGGCTCGATATCCTTACATACTTCCAGCAAAGCATCATGTAGTTGATTTAATATTGAAAAATCAACATGAACAGTTTAAACATAAAAAAATGAAGGCTACGATAGCAGCAGTGCAACAAAAATATCATGTTATCCAAATAGATGCTGGAATGAAGAGGACAATAAAAAAATGTCAACATTGTAAAAATGAAAATGCGAAGATAAATACCCCTAAAATGGCACCTCTACCTGAGTGTCGATTGCAACCGTTCGTGAAACCATTCACCCATACCGGAGTAGATTACTTTGGGCCGTACAATGTGTCCATCGGACGAAGAACAGAAAAACGATGGGGAGCATTGTTTACATGTATGACAACAAGGGCAGTATATCTTGAAATAGCCCATGATCTGTCTGCAGATGCATTTTTATTATGCTTGAACTCAGTGCAGAACAGACGAGGCAGAATAAAATTCCTTTATAGCGACAACGGTACTAATTTTGTAGGAGCTGACAATGAACTAAAAAAGATTTAGCACAGACTTGCGTCAAGAGGAATTGAATGGCATTTCAACCCTCCATCATCTCCACACTTTGGTGGAGCATGGGAAAGATTGGTTCAAGAAGTTAAAAGTCTTTTACCAAATCAAACTATGCCAGAACACACATTCCGTGCGTTATTAACAGAAATCGAAAATATAATAAATAGTAGACCTTTGACGAAAATATCTTTAGATGCCACGGATGACGAACCACTCACTCCAAACCACTTCCTAATTGGTTGTGCCGGCGGTGCCGAACCATCATTGAATGATGTGTCGAAGGCAGAGGCCACTAGACAACAATGGAAGAAAGTGCAGTCTATGGCTAAAACTTACTGGGATAGGTGGTTACACGAATACCTTCCTTCATTAGCCAAAAGATCAAAATGGTCGGAAGCTGTGAAAAATGTCAAGGAAGGAGACATCGTTATGATTGCTGAAGATGATCAAAAGGCAAAGTGGAAAAAGGGAATTGTTTTGAAAACACATGTAGGCAAGGATGGTCAGGTAAGATCGGCTGTTGTGAAAACAGCCTCTGGAGAATACACTCGACCAGTAGTTAAATTGGCTATTATGGATGTTGAGCCGCCAGGAGAAGCTTCTTCAAATGAAGACAATAAAAAAGAACAAGTAGCATCAAAACGGGTGTTGAAACACCAAGATATTGCAACTATCATTAAAAAAGATTGCTTTGTGGGAATGATACACAAAGTAAATGACGAAACACTCGCGGAATAACGATCATATATAAGTAAACCTAGAAGGATTTACGGGCTCCGGAATGTTACCGCGAGGCAATTAATTTAAAACCAAAACCATAAGATAACCACATAGTTGCATCTCGTTTGCATAGCCCTAGCTGACGTTGATACCAAGGCCAAGAATATGAAATGAAAAGTAGGGCAAAAGGAGCGAGAGCTCGTTTTACATAATCTAACTGCAGTATTTACTTAGGAACGTTTCTGCGTTCAAGTAGGATAAACACGCCCACGCATGGCATGCTTGCGCATCTAGGTTACGTTTAGCTTTCCCTCTCTGTTTATCCTTAACGAAGGATATAATTATAATGTTTAAACGTTACAAATGTCTCATTCTTATTTGTAGAGCCATATCAGATCTGAGTTACAAAAAGAAATAAACTTACAAGATAACCCGAGAAATCCCAGATCTGAGAGGGCATAGTATATAGGATCCAAATAACACGAATTTACCCTTTCAAGGGCGATCGAAATCCTAGCTAATAGAATAGGCAAAATTAGGTCAAAAGTCCGGTATTGAAAGGGATATGTAAAACCCTGGACGAACCAAGTAAAAGTTTTACATAATTATAAGTTGCTAATGCAACACGTAGCTGTAAGATCACTTTGTACAATTTTGTTGAATAAAATTAAGTTTCAAAGGTTACTCCAGATTCTTCTCTTTTTTGAATCCGAAAGAACTTTCGGCCTAGAAGTGAAAACTTCTCTCCTTAACCGGGGAAAAAAGTAGCTCCTAGAATCGAGAAACAGTGTCTGACCTGAAAGCGAAAGACTCTCCCTAACCGGAGAAGAAAGTAGCTAAAGGCGGCGACAACAACTGTCATTGAAGTTGTTTACAACATTACGTGCTGTTTGACTGTATATTCAGGAACATCCTCTAATTGAATATACCAGAGGAACTCATACCAGAAATTCACTAATAGATCTAAAAAAAGAAATGGTCTAGAGTAGGCTCAAGAGAAAGAGGCAGTTAATCAGACCCCATTTGTATCCATAAGTCAAATAATACTGTAACTCTCTCAAAACAAACTACAGAAGTCTATTCATCATCCTCTATAGTCGGTCTCAACCAATGTTCCCATCGGTTCCAACTCTTTCCAGTCGCTGATAGACCGTTGCTTTTCACATCACGAAAGGCTAGGTTTCTGGTCTGCCTTTGAGGGCATTATAAAACCCTAAAACACAGTACTTTTATTATCCTATGAACACAAAACACCAAAATTTCGCGCACCCGTCACTTCCCGCGTCATTCTCATTCCGATTTCAAACCAAACCATTCAAGGTGTCAGAAACACCGGGTTGCCAAGATGGGTATTTTTACAAACAATCGCAGCTTGCTCTATGACCGGTAATATTGGCACACTTGCGACACACTGACACAAAAATGACCCAAGATTGGTGTGCGGAGTGGCCTACTCTTTGTTATTACCTCAATTTTTCGCCCAGGTTTTCTGTATAATATTTCATCCAGTGTCTAATCCCTAAAGAATGGTCGAGTTACATCATAAAGCGAATAGAGCATTCTATGAATTTATAGATTGCATAATAGACAAAAATCATATGTTGCCAAAAATGGGATCTGATCATTTTGAAAAACATACAGGAATGTTTCCTATTATATTTATATATTTGTATAAATTACGTTTTCACCGAGTTTGTGGGTGTATAAAATATATAAATGCGAACTACATTGCTCTAACGTTACACACAGAATGAATGTATTGTATTATTTAGCTTAATTCGAACCTATCGAACCGTACTGTAAGCTCCTTCGAATTCCAATTAAAGCCACTGCTGTTCTGGTCTGAGGTTCACGATGGTGGTTCTTAGTCGTTCTTGCTATATGCTGCGTCGTCAACTACGTGAATGTAGTTGCTACGTGTTATCGATGGTGGCGATCGTCGATGTTGAGCTTATCTTTTTTAGCTAATTAAAAATCCAATGTAGTTTCAATACTGTTAAATGTGAATATGTTATACATATGATAATTTGTTATACATAAATAATTGTATTGCATTTCTTTAAAAATAAGTAAGATAAAAAAAAACAACATAAGTATTGGTACCATGTTAAATATATTACTTAAATTCTCTTTGGACAAAACGTCGAGTCGATATTTGTCCGTTGTAAGCAACCATAAAAAGGCTGATTTCTTAACAACTTTTACTGTTCCAGTGCAGTCTCGAATTCGGAAACAGTATTTCCCTCTAACAGAACTGCTCTTCAAATTTAAAAAGTCACTGCAATTAGGAATCAATTCTCCTGCATCATAAATTACGTTACGATAATCCTCATTACACTAAAGAATACTTACTTACTTAAGGGTCCTGTGCACCACTAGTGGTGCAAAGGGCCAACGTGAAAGACTTCCATCCTGGGCGACTGCTCGCTTTTTCCTTATCAGCCAAATCGAAGTCGTTGAGATGCTCCATGGTGATAGGCTGCCAAAGCAGCCCACGGTTCGGTACACGGTCAATTGCACCTACCATGATCTCGTCGAGTACGATGAGAAACAGTAGCGGTGATAGTATACATTCTTGTCTCACACCAGCGACTACCCGGATAGGGTCGGACAAGGCTCCGTTATGCAGAACTCTGCACGTGAAAGCCTCATACTGTGCTTCGATGAGGTTGACGATTTTATCCGGGACTCCCTTGCGTCTCAGGGCGGCCCACAGATTCTCGTGATTGAGACGGTCGAAAGCTTTTTCGTAGTTAATGAATACCAAATAAAGGGACTCTTGGAATTCATTGACCTTCTCCAGGATGATGAGGAGCGTGACAATATGGTCCACACAAGATCTTCCGGCTGCCGTCGGAGAGTCGCGTCGATCTTGTCCTGTATCCGATTCAGGATAACTTTGCACAGAACTTTGAGAACAATACACAGTAACATGATGCCTCACCAATTGTCGCACACAATCAGATCCCCCTTCTTTGGGACTTTCACTAAGATGCCCTGCATCCAGTCGGCCGGAAAAGTCGCGGTGTCCCAGATATTACAGAATAGTTCATGCAACATTTGTGTGGATATCATGGGGTCAGCTTTGAGCATCTCTGCTGATATACGATCGACCCCTGGAGCCTTGTTGGATTTCATGCTTAGGATAGCTGCTTCAATCTCCTGCAGTGATGGGGCCTCGGAATTGACGCGAGTGATGCGCCGCACCCTAGGCGGATCATGCCGAGATGTTGATGGCTGGTTGGCCGTCGAAACTTGAAGAACTTGTTCAAAGTGCTCAAACCAGCGTTTCAGCTGGTCAGTGGGGTCGGTAAGCAATTGTCCAGTCGTGTCCTTCACTGGCATCCTCGGGTTTATCCTTGCTCCACTCAGGCGTCGTGAGATATCGTAGAGGAGGCGTATATCGCCAGTGTTTGCGGCTTTCTCCCCTTCGTCGGCCAGGGAGTTCACCCACGCTCGCTTGTCCCGTCTGCAAGAGCGCTTGACTTACTTCTCTAGAGCCGAGTACCGTTGACGGGCTTCGTTCTTGGCTCCTCTGGTTCTCGCCCGCTCTATCGCGGCTTTTGCTTATCTACACTCCTCCATTTTCCGCCAGGTTTCTTCTGTGATCCACTCTTTCCTCTGGGTGCGCAGCTCACCCAAGTTGTTCTCGCTTGTTTCTATGGCCGTCCATTGTTCTTCTAAGCTGCCACCTTCTGGAACGTCCGCAGCTCGAGTATCAAGTTCTTCAACAAAAGACCTTTTTACCGCTGGATCTTCATTTCGCCGAGACCATGGCGTCCCATGACACGCTCATAGTCCGTGTTGTCGGAGCCGATCTTCGCATTGAAGTCGCCAGTGTAGATCTTGATGTCACCCTTTGGAACCTTATCCACGACGGCATTCAGTTGACTGTAAAAATTCTCCTTGTCCTGTAGCTCGGTAGCATCGGTTGGCGCATAACATTGGATTATGGTAAGGTTACGAACCCGTGTTCTAAATCTGGCAACGATTATCCTCTCATTAACAGGCTCCCACTTGATGAGCGCTGCACTTGCCTGGACGCTAAGTAGGAGACCAACTCCACCAGAGTATAGTAGTACCTGTCCCGACGGCAGTTTGTGTTCTCCAAAGTTTGGCCACTGAACTTCACTCAGTCCCAGGATTTCTAGGTTCATGCGTCGCGCCTCGTTGGCGAGTTGTGCCAGTTTACCCTGCTGGGCTAACGTCAATACATTCCATGATCCAATTCGTGCCCGTTGTTTTGCGCTTAAAGTCGTTGCCGTTAAATCAGTTCGATGTCTTTCTCTGTTGGTTTCTGTAACAATTGTTAAGGTTTCAGAGACAGTACGTGGTTGGCCTAAGGTCTCCTATCCGCCGTGATGGGGCTGCCATCTTAGGTGTAGCTTCCGGGGAAGAGCATTTCTTATTCAGCCGCTGGATGCCAGTCAGACGCTGTTTGAGCCGCACCTCCATGGTGAACAGACGCTCGGGTTGGCGAAGCATTTCCTCTATCACCGTGCTATGGTTACCGCGCCAGTGTTCGCGTCGCACCTCCTCACTCTGCTATTGTCGGATTGACAACATTGCCCAGGCTACGGCAACCAGCTGTGTCCATGTTTCAGCTGGCAGTCTTTTGTGATCATATGACCCGTGGAGGCGTCAGGTAGGAACTTGTGAGGACCGGAGCTAGGTATATCGCTCTTTCCAGATTGTCACTCACCATTTTGTAGCCTTTCACTATAGAATGCATCTTCTATTTCATCAATTTTAACCTCCCTATCCGTGTTGTCACACACACAAACACCCACATACACACACACACACACACACACACACACACACACACACACACACACACACACACACACACACACACACACACACACACACACACACACACACTCACACTCACACACACACACACACACACACACACACACACACACACACACACACACACACACACACACACACACACACACACACACACACACACACACACACACACACACACACACACACACACACACACACACACACACACACACACACACACACACACACACAGTGGAGTGGGGAAGCAGGTGTTCCAATGCAAGAGGGCACAGTCTGCTGGAAGCTCTGGCAAAACTGGAAGTTATGCTGGCCAATAAAGGCACCAGCAGCACTTTTCGCAGAGATGGCCGAGAATCCATTATCGACGTTACTTTCTGCAGTCCGTCGCTGATGGCAAACATGGATTGGAGAGTGTGCGAAGGATATACCCATAGCGACCATCAGGCGATACGATATGGCATCGGTCAACGGAATACTGTGGCAGTACGGAGGACGAGAACTTGTGACCGAAAGTGGAAGACGAAAGCTTTCGACAAGGATTTGTTCGTTGAGGCACTTCGTGTGGACGGGAGTCCCGTAGATCTAAATGCGGACGAGCTGACAGAAACGTTAGTGAGAGCATGTGACACGACCATGCCGAGGAAACTGGAGCCAAATAACAGACGGCGTCCAGTCTACTGGTGGAACGAGGCACTTAGTACTCTCCGCGCTAGTTGTCTCAGAGCCAGAAGACGTGTTCAGAGAGCAAGAACGGAAGCAGACAGAGAGGAACGAAGAGAAGTGTTTCGAGCGGCCAGGGCCGCTTTTAAACGAGTGATTAAGCAGAGCAAGTCGAACTGTTTTAAGGAGCTGTGTCAAGACGCTGATGCCAACCCCTGGGGCGACGCATACCGAGTCGTGATGGCGAAGATCAGAGGTCCAACGATGCCCGCTGAAATGTGCCCAGAGAAGCTGAAAGTCATCGTGGAAGGACTTTTCCCGAAGCACGACCCAACAACCTGGCCACCTACACCGTACGGAGAAAGAGATGGAGATAACGTCGAAATCACCAACGAGGAGCTCGTAGTAGTGGCGAAAGGATTGAAGGTGAAGAAAGCTCCCGGTCCGGATGGAATCCCCAACGTAGCGTTGAAAGCGGCGATCCAGTCATCCCCGGACATGTTCAGGATGGTGCTGCAGAAATGCCTGAACGAGGGTCACTTCCCTGACAGGTGGAAGATACAGAAGCTAGTGTTGCTGCCGAAACCAGGAAAACCGCCGGGGGATCCAGCATCATACAGGCCTATATGCCTGCTGGATACACTCGGAAAACTCTTGGAGAGGATCATCCTAAACAGGCTGACGAAATACACGGAGAGTGAGCACGGATTGTCGGAGAGGCAGTTCGGATTCCGGAAAGGGAGATCGACGGTGGATGCAATTCGGACAGTGGTCGAGAGAGCTGAAAAGGCGTCCAAACAGAAGCGGAGAGGAGATCGATATTGCGCCGTCATAACGATCGACGTCAAGAATGCGTTCAACAGCGCCAGCTGGGAGGCCATCGCCGAAGCACTGCATAGAATGAGGGTCCCTGACTACCTGTGCAGGATCCTGAGGAGTTATTTCCAGAACCGGGTTCTGGTCTACGAGACAGACATGGGACAGAGATCGATTAGGATCACAGCGGGAGTTCCACAAGGCTCTTTCCTTGGTCCAACGCTCTGGAACGGGATGTACAACGGCGTGCTAACGCTGAAACTGCCCAAAGGAGTTGAGATCGTTGGCTTTGCGGACGACGTCGTCTTGACGGTAACAGGCGAGACGCTGGAAGAGGTGGAAGTGTTGTCAACCGAGGCAATCGACATGATTGGTAACTGGATGAAAGGAGCGAAGCTGCAAATAGCCCACCACAAAACGGAAGTGTTATTGGTCAGTAACTGTAAAGCGGTACAGCGGGCGGAAATCACCGTCGGGGAGCACACCATAGCCTCGAAGCGTGTGTTAAAATACCTGGGAGTGATGATCGATGACCGGCTAAACTTCAACAGCCACGTCGAATATGCCTGTGAGAAGGCTTCGAAGGCCATCAACGCGATAGCTAGAATCATGCCGAACAACGCTGGTCCCAGCAGTAGCAAGAGGCGTCTTCTGGCCAGCGTGTCATCATCGATACTGAGATATGGAGGTCCAGCCTGGGTTCCAGCGCTGGAAACGAAGCAGAACCAAAGGAAACTGAGCAGTACGTTCCGGCTCATGGCCATGCGAGTCGTGAGTGCGTACAGAACCATCTCGTCGGAAGCAGTATGCGTTATCGCCGGTATGATCCCTATCGGCATCACCCTGGCGGAGGACAGTGATTGCTACAGGCAGAGAGAAGCCGGAAGAGTACGGAAAGTTGTGAGAGTGGAGTCATTGGCTAACTGGCAACAGGAGTGGAACACGACGGAGAACGGTAGATGGACACATAGACTAATACCGATTCTTTCGACCTGGGTGAACAGAAAACACGGAGAAGTCAATTTCCACCTAACGCAGTTCCTGTCTGGCCACGGCTGCTTCAGGAAATACCTGCATCGGTTCGGACACGCAGCGTCACCCCTCTGTCCGGAGTGTGGCAACGTCGATGAAACGCCGGAGCATGTGGTCTTTGACTGTCCAAGGTTCGAGGCAGTGCGAACGGAGATGCCCGTCCTTAACGTGGAGAATGTCGTTGATGAAATGTGTCGAGAGGAGGACTCTTGGAATGCCGTCAGCAGGGCAGTCACACAGATTATGTCAGAGCTGCAGCGTAAATGGAGAGAAGAGCAGCGATCTAGCAACGCCAGCTAGCGCTGAGAGCACGACAAGTGCATGAGCACAGCCACCCCCCGAAGTAGTCGCTTCACAGTGGTCCCGGGGGGATCCAGGCAGAGGAGAGAGTAAGGAATGGGTTTTAGTGGAGCTGCACTAGGCAACTAGTGGATACCACACCGTGCCACCTTCACTACAGGCCAGGCTTCTTGAAGCTTTCCTAAACCTTACTATAAAAAAAAAAAAAAAACACACACACACACACACACACACACACACACACACACACACACACACACACACACACACACACACGCACACATACACACATACACACACACACACATGCAAACACACACACATACAAACACACACACACTCACACACACACACACACACACACACACACACACACACACACACACACACACACACACACACACACACAACCTCAAACGGAAAGATCCGCTCCAATAATTTCGTGGCCAAAACGACGGATCAGCTGATCGCCAAGGGCACGAAAGAGCTGAAGAACATGCCGAAATCCATCTTTTTATCGGCCATGGCTAAGGTTCCAGTCAACTGCCGTAAGGTCGAAACATTTTGTAATAAACGTTGGATTTAAGGAAAAAAATTTCCATTGAATTACCTTTTGTAGTTTTGTTTTCCATCGCCATCCGAAACAAGACAATTTTTGGAATTTCGGGCTTAGATTGAGAATACTTTGCAGAACAAGACTGAAAATCGATTTCATGTACGTGTTCCACGCGTACCTACAAGCTCATATATATGCCTATAGCTATGCGCGGAACAATAGGTATAAATCAATATAATAATAAAAGTTTTCTAATTAGCCTAAAAGGTTGGAAATTTGTATGGATCGTAGACATTTACCAACCCTCCTCCATCCCTCCTCTCCTAAAGTGTATATGTAGTTTTCGCACAGCCCCTAACTTCACATTTGAAACCACAAGCAGTACCGTTGAACTACCGTATGCGTGATAATGTTTGCACCATGGTACAAATAAGGTGCCCGTTTCACCTGTGCATACAATGCCTTGGTTTTCTTTGCATGCACGTAACCTATAGCTCATACCGTAGTAGCAAATATATCATATTAACAATATGATCCATTCATGCCTTTTCCAAATATTGCAATGGCGACCCGCAAAATATTGCTTCACGCACCATCTAGCGTTAAAAAAGGTCAGCAACAATCATTCGATATATGTGCGAACATAGCACTTATTGCAAAAGTAAGAGTCAAATTATTTTCATTAATTACATTGTGTTTATTACTTTAAAATTTGTCTGACATGTCACTGTTGTCATCAAATAAAATAATACGCTGTGTTGGGGAACCGAATACCTTCTTCCGCCTTCGACAACGTCTGGCTCCTCAACACTCGAAGGGTGATGTATGGGTCGAGTTGGGCGAACAATTAATTTCCATCCATGTCCTGCGGCCAACCTAGTCCTCCCTTCTTATTCACAATAAAATTACACACGCGAATAGAAAACACTACATTTATTTTAATACACGAAACATACAATTAACACTACATTTATTTGTCTTATTTTAACATTAATTTTCACTTAAGCCTAAATACAAAACAAACGAATTAAAAGTGCCCGCACGCGCAGTCTCCGATCGCACTCGGTGGTTGGATTGCCCTTTTACAACTGTGTGAGACAGGTCATCATGCAACCGTGATCGCTCCCTTGCGATGTTCTTCTTCGGGTCCTGGATGAGAGTATCTCCCACTCTCTTATCACCGTAACCGTTGTCCGCAAAACTCACCACCGCAGAACCATACGAGTGACGTCAGAGTTATCCCACTCTCGATTAATCTGCACAATCTGATCATGTGGAACAATGACGATGGAAGAATCAATTTCTGCAGCCTATTGTAGCGGACCTACAGCTGATACAGGGTTGTAGTTCGATGGGATGGGATTGATTCTACTCGTAAACATGCTGAAATACATTCATTTGAAATATTAAACAAATTTTCATTTGGTTTACCCCTCGTGATGATAAACAAATACATTGGTAGCCTTTTTGGCCACAGAGGTGCTTTCATCGCTAAAAATTTGGTTCGCCAGCTAAGCGAAAGAGTGGATCATATTGTTAATATAATATATTTGGTAGTAGGCTGTGTGCTTGGAGGCGAACCAGCCCAAGGCTGAAAGCCTCCCTAATAAAGATAAATAATAATAATAATAGTGTATAAAAGAAAATGATTTACTTAGTTTGACGTTGCACCATGACGAAGTGGCAGCACATTCGTGATTTGTCACACGCGCAAATGTCGCAAAAAGACATTTCAATCGCCATGGGAGTGTCCCAGTGGACCGTCAAAAGGGTTTTAGACCGAAAAAAGAAAGGACAACTATTCCCGAAGGTGGCCACTGGTCATCCGAGGTCAGCTCGGGTTCCGAGGTTTATCGCTGCTATCAAAAGAAAGATTCGGGTGAATCCAGTGCGTTCAATAAGGAAAATGGCAAAGGAACACGGGATCAGTGACTTTACGGCACGGAAGATCGTAAAGGAAGATTTCGGGGCGAAGTCGAGGGCACGAAAAAAAAACTCACATGATTACCAACCGCATCCGGGAGCTACGAGTCAAACGATGCAAGAAAATCTTGAATTTCCTTAAGCGAAAAAATCCTGTAATCCTGTTCACCGACGAGAGCATGTTTATCGTCGATCCCGTATCAAATTCCAAAACCGACCGGTATATTAGTTCTCTTCCGGTAAAAGACGTGGCCGACGAGCACAAGAACGTGTATCTTACCAAGCATCCTGCTAGCGTTATGGTGTTTGGATTGGTGGCTTCCGATGGCAAAAAATGGACCCGGTGTTCATTCCAGAAGGCGACAAGGTCAACACGGAGGTCTACATCGGGATTTTAAGTAAGTATGTTCTTCCGTGGATCAAAGAACAGTACGGTCCGAAGCCAAATGTTGTATTTCAACAAGATGGGGCTCCGTCCCACACCTCGAACCGCACTCAGAAGTGGTTGCAGGAACATCTTCCGTTCTGGATGAAGAATATGTGGCCGCCATCCAGCCCCGATCGTAATCCGCTGGATTACTCAATATGGCGCGTCATGAAGGCCAAGGCCTGTTCTAAACGCCACCCGAGTACAGCAAGCCTCAGACAAACATTGACCCGTACCTAGAGAGAAATTGATCCAGACTACATTATTAGAACATGCCGTGCATTCCGGAAGCGTTTAAAGGCCATAATTGCAGCAAGTGGAAACTCGATCGATGATTAACATAGTTTAAGACTCTGAGAAACATTCCTCCTTTGAATAAATAAAAAGACTCGATAACGAAATTTTTGAGATTTTTTTTTTAATTTTGGCGTTGCTCAATGGTGCAAACATTATCACGCATACGGCAGGTCATTCCAAATCGTATTAGGCCTAGCAGTTCAACGTCCCAATGACTTCATTCACTGTTTGGATACTCCACAAAGCTCATCAAAAAATAAATCTATCCTAAATGGAGATGCAAAGAACGCCTAATGAATTAGTGAAATGGATGTTCTTTTAATTATAATCCGCTTTCCGCCCTCTCCCCCCTAGTCATCGGTGAACCCCTTTCGGTTCGACAAATCGAAAAGGCACGAGGCATAGTCTAGCCTACCCACCATCGGATTAGGACCCCGTTCTACGACAGTCACCGGCCCTTCCATCTTTGACCGAGAATTTTTCGCTTTCGCCATCAGCTAACTAGAATGAATATTTGATTGGAAAGTCGCTCGGAATTAAATTTCGTACGAGCGAGCGAAACGGTGGTGGTTTCTATAAAATATTCATCATTTGCTTCGGGTAGAATTTGTTGTGCGAGTCACTAGCTCACTTCGCCACGCTAGGTTTATGGCGGCGAACGAACAACTGTTGTTGTGACGAGGACGACGACTACGATGATTATGATGATGAAAAGGTGCAGGTTCGTGGGTTCTCAGAATGAGAGCTAAATTAAACTGAACTATTTTTGCAGCGTTGTATTTTTGGAAGATGAATTTTCTCTGGTATGAGGCTCCAACCTACGTTAGCCTAGCTAAGCTAAGGAGGCTATCCCAGTAACAGAACTACGTAGACCATGGTTAGATCTTTTTGAATGCTTTTTGAAACCTTGATAAAGATCCAGCTGGAACGCAATATGCACCTTAATTTATGAAATTGCCTTTCAAGGCCAGCTCTGCCATTGTCCCTGAATTAGAGAACGGAAACCGACCGTCAAAACATACTATCAAAGCGAAACAGCTAACCTCCATTTGCTTTTTGTCATCGCCATAAGTGGTGTTCCGTTATTTGAGCATCCAATCATCGCTCCACTCATCGTTTTTCGTTCAATAGCTCTTCTCTTTTCGCTAAAATATCTCAGCACCAACCCCCCTCCATCCCGCCACCAATTTCCGGTTGACATTCACTGTTACCGATTGTGCGCGCCGTGCCATGGCTTGGTGATTTATCGTCTTCCAATCTGTAACTAAAAAAGAGCTCTCAATTGTCGTCCTGGGGAGACGAACCCCTTTAGGATGAAACCAAGCCGCCCCTCCCGTCCCCCTCTACCTAACCTCATGCATCCACCAATTCCGGCAGAGGAACGAGTGCCTTTCGGGGTGCCAATATTTCATACTGTTATTTATTGCTCCTCGCAGCTTCATCGTCGTTCCTCCCCCTCGAAAACCGATTGAATCGAGTGTTGAGGAAGCGGGAAAGGGGGGGGGGGGTGGAGACAAACTCCAAGTTATAATTTATCGATGTCGGTTGTCGAAAAATTTCGAGAGACACAGCTGTCAAGGAGGCAAGCCGGGACCGGGCAACACAACACTTTAAAATCTGATCTCAGCAAATTTTCCCGTCACATGCTGCCGCCAGAAGCCACATGGAAGGATGGAAGGATTAGCGACGGAATGACAGCGGAACCGGAGGCGAATCACGCCCATTCTGACAATAGAAGGGCGGGAATTAATTGCTGTCACTGGCTGTTGTTTGTTGTAAGTTTTTGTCTTTTCGGAACAAATCTTCCGGGGGGTCCCTCGAACTCATTATTGGTCAACTCAGGCTCCAGCGGTGTTTGTTTTCAGTCAACCTAGCAGACGGTGCCAACCGGAAACTTTTCCGGGGAAAGTGGTAAGTGGAAAATTATAATTTTTCACTCATAAATCATTTCCTTCCTAACGTAGGTGGATGCGTGCGAAGATGGGTCCTTTCTTCCATTTGGGACGTCTGGGGGAGTGTTGCCAGGGAGAAGTGTTGATCGAAATTGTCGAGAGGAGCTCAAATTTGCTGGAGCAAGATTTCGAAACTTACTGGAGCTTAAAGAATTAAAACTTAACTAGTATTGCCGCAGGCTTGTGTATTATTTATTTATGAAGGTTTTAAGCTTGTATTAAATCAATTGTTGATTTTACAAATTTCGAGCATAGAATATTTGGCTTTAGAATATGTAGACCCCAATTAATGATTCCAGCACCATTGGAAAGGCTGCGTAACGAAGAGCGATACAGTCCTGAACGTTTTTTTTATAATAAATTTATTTATCAAAGCTCAATGACTGTAGCTTTCCGGAGCCGTAACTCATTATGCGTATTCCAAAGTTTCTTATAGCTAGAGTAAGTTACAGGTGGGGAAGGAAGACTAATGCTCTTGGCTTACTTGAGGTTCTTCTTTCCTTTATTTAACGTCGGACTCTGTTCCGCAATCTAGTGCCAATCACCGACGGACATCGATTGCCATCCATTGACGGCAATCGAATGTGCAGGAAGGCAGCTTCCACACCTGCGTACGATATCGCACCCATTCAAACACACATATGGGCCGGGACCAACGGCTTTACTTCCCTTCCGAAGGAAAACGTGACTAGAAATGTTTATGCCTCAGAAAAATCCCACCGACCTCGGCTGGGATTGAACCCACACGCATTGGGGTGAGAAAGCAGTCACGCTTACCACTACACCAACGGCGCCGGCATACTTGGAGTTATAGGTTACAATTAATGGGTAAAATGCTCCAAAAAATGGAAGTTAACTAGAACATCATGTATGTAAAAATTAGATTTTCTCAAAGACATGCAGATATCTGAACTTTTCAATAAAATTTTTTTTAGATTTTTTTCCATTGGGTCTATTTGGTAGACTCTACTGATAAAAAAAACTTTACGGAGCCAAAAGTCTTTATTTTTTTTTATTATAGTCACTTTAACACTCTTGGGTTATTCGTGACTTGTCCGGGGGTGAGATTTGAACTCGTGACTTTGACGTGAGAGGCATGGATGTTAACCATTACGCCGGGGTCGGCCCCCTAAAGCCTTTAAATTAATTCTGACATAAGAAATTGTAGCATTACTTATTATGTTTGATATTTTTGAATGGAAAAAGTTCACTAAATTGTATATTAAGAATGCCCAGTAATGTGGGTAGATCACCTTTTCGTGGTACGTTACGGGATGTAAGATCTACCACCGATTCCTAGTCCTGACTACTTCAAACTAGAGGAATAGGATTTTTCAGTAATCCAAGGAACACATCTTAGTCCTTGTTACTTTTTATGCCTTGTTGATAGTGACAAGACTCGGCTTTGTCTACCGAGGATGATCTTTAAACAAGGAAAAAAATGAGTTAGTTGTCTTCATCTATGTGATTCCTAATCTTCTATTCGTTGTTCCCTAGTTCCTGACTAGGGGAACAGGATTTTTCAGTAATCCAAGGAACACATCTTAGTCCTTGTTACTTTTTATGCCTTGTTGATAGTGACAAGACTCGGCTTTGTCTACCGAGGATGATCTTGAAAGAAGGAAAAAATGTGTTAGTTGTCTTCATCTATGTGATTCTTAATCTTCTATTCGTTGTTCCCTAGTTTGAAGTGGTTAAGACTAGGGTTCTGATGCATGGTCATTATCGGTGTCATACCTTAATTTTGTTGCTAAGGAATCCAATTTTGATTGACAAAGGGGCGCGCCTTTGGAGGGTGTTTCAACACTCCGAAGGGTATAAATAGCGGGACCTTTCAATTAGAGTCGGATCCTTGCGATAAATGCAAGAGTGACAACTGTAAAAAAAACGAATACTTCATCATTTCTCAATAGTGATGGAGTAATACGACATGCACTAAACTAAGGACACGGGATATACTACAATAGATCAATTTACTGGTCGCAGTAGGGTTAGGTCCCGAACAGAGAAAAAAAAAAAAAAATATTAAGAATCAGAGTTGCTATTCTCCGCAGTGTAAGCAAAGTGTGGAGATGAAAATAAGATTGCACTCGCGTGTACAGCTCACCTCACTCGAGTGCGATACAAACGCTCTCTCGTGCGTTGGCACTAGCACCAGCTTCGAGAGACGGAGCGCTTGAATTGTCAGTGAAAAGCACCGCAGAGATTGCCTCACTGGGGTGAGTTTAAACTCAGTGCCAACATTTCAAAGGGGCGTGATTGCTTTTGTAAACAATGACTTTAGCTGTCGATTTCTCGCAAATAAAAGCTCACCCTTCTAAATCAACAATGCTAGCTGGTAGAGGAAACATTCATCTACCTGCTAGTGTTATTAATTTTCATGAGTGAGATTTTATTCGCGAGGAAATGACGACTAAAGCCACTGTTTACAAATGCAATTACGCCCCTTTGAAATGTTGGCACTTATATATCATTTTCATTTACTGTAAGGGGTAATCCACAAAATATGAAATGTTTTTGAGAGATTATTAGTTTAATAAATAAAAAATATGAAATTATCCTCCCCCTCTCCCCAAAATGTTAAGAAGGAACCTAAATGTTCATAATTGTGAACATTCCCATTGTTACGGAGACGATGAAGTCGTTCGGACCTCTTAAAGGCAAACTCGTATGTTTGTTTGTTTAGAGTTAGCTTTTAGCTGTAAATTTATTATTTTTTAGTTTCAACGCATGTTTTTAGCACATTTTAGGTTACTTACAATTTTAATCCACTTCGTAAACAATTATTCGTCTGTCGTAACAATAGTTTATGCTTATTCGTTGAGTTCTTGTAAATGATATGTTTCAATTAGTATGTGTTTATTTTAAAGCAAAGTGTACTTACAATTATATTTATAATTAACAAATGTATAGTCCAACGTTTAACAATTACTAATTTTTAAGGTGTTGTATGTTCTGTGTTGATCATGGTAGTAACTTAACAATGATAAAGAAAGTGATAACTGACAACTCAAGCTGACGACTTCTCACTTGACGTTGTCCGGTGACGTTATCATTTAACCGTTAGTTCTACAGGGTATCGTCAGCGTTTGCTGTTTACGGGGGGTCTGGTACCGTTGCGCACACACTCCACCCCGTATTGCTTGAAGTTCCTTCAGCCATATCAACTTGCTCAAGCACGTCCAGTACCGCCAGCTTGGTCAACGGCCGCTGAAGTATACCCGTCGCAGTCCTCACATTTGCGCTTCGTATGCGTCCATCCTTCCCCGGATACACCTTCTCAACGACTCCTCGCTCCCAGCTATTCCTCCTTGCCTCGTTCACGACTACGACCAAGTCTCCGACTTGGATCGGTTTCACTTCCTGGAACCACTTCGACTGTCGTGAGATGACTGGAATATATTCTTTTATCCACCGATTCCAAAAGCGGTCAAGCATGACTTGAACGTGGTTCCAATTAGAACGTATAGCCGATGTAATATCCAACGGAGCGACGGTTGGTTGACATACTCCGTTGGAGCTTAGAAGTAAGAAGTGGTTCGGGGTAAGTGCTTCACTTTCCTTCGAATCCAGCGGAAGGTAGGTAAGAGGACGAGTGTTCACCATCGACTCTGCTTCCGCCAACGCCGTGATGAAGGTTTCTTCGTCCGGATTCCTTGGCATCTCCATGGCGGCCAGACCAGCCTTCACGGAACGCACCAATCTTTCCCAGATGCCGCCCATATGCGGAGCATACGGAGGATTCAGCTTCCACTGCGTTGCTGCATTCGTGAACGTTGAGGCCAGTTCATGATTAACTTTCTTGATTTCTTGTTGCAGTTCCTTCCGAGCTCCTAGGAAATTTGTTCCCTGATCCGAATAGATCTCCAGAGGTGCACCACGCCGAGCGATGAATCTTCGCACGGCTAACTTGCATGATTCCGTAGACAAAGTGAACGCAACCTCCAAATGAACTGCCCGCGTTGTGAGGCAGGTGAATAATGCCACCCAGCGTTTCACGGTACCACGCCCAAATCTGACAGTAATTGGTCCAAAATAGTCCAAACCAGTAAAGGTGAACGGCCTGACGTATGGAGTTAGACGCGCTTCCGGAAGTTGGCTCATACGGGGAGGCTGTGGAATCGTCTTGCGCATTTTGCACCTGCAACACTCCTTTACCACCTTTCCTACCGCAGCTCTGAGCTCGGACACATGGAACTGTTGCCTGATCTCGTTTACGATCGTCTCTTTATTTGCATGCCCGAATTTTCGATGAAAGCTGTCGATGATCAATGCCGTCACGTAATGGGTTTTGGGTAAAATCGCAGGATACTTTGCTTCAAAGGCCAGCCAGGAAGCAGCACCGATCCTCCCATCCTTTCGGATTACGCCATCAGCTCCGATGAATGGACACAACTTGTAGATCCTGCTACTCTTCGCCACTGCCTTACATTGGATTAGTGGGACTTTATTGTTGGATTCCAAAGAAGCATACTCATCAGCGAATACTTCACGTTGAATCATTCTCAGCACCGTATGTTCAGCTTCCCGGAGCTCTTCGCTGCTCAGAATCTCAGGATTCGGAAGTGGCAGCTTGTTCTTCTTCCTCAAGCAGATGTCTCGGAATCGCCGCACGTACCCTACAGTCCTAAGCAATCTTTCCCATTTCGAGAATCGGTCAAACCCAATTGTTTCACCTGCTACTGCTGTGCGATGGATGTTGACTGCCCGTATCTCCTCAGAAGTTGTACATTCCATTTCCTGTTCTGGCCACTCTAGCTCATCCTTGTAAAGGAATTCCGGGCCTCTGAGCCACCTACTATTTACGGTAGCATTCGGGCCGTTTCCCCACTTCGTGGCTTCGTCCGACACGTTCCACCTCGTAGGCACCTTTCTCCATTCGGATACGTCAGTAATTTCCAGAATGTCACCGACCCTGAAGGCTACAAATTGATGAAACTTCCGTTGATCAGATCGAAGCCAAGCCAGGACAGTGTTCGAATCGCTCCAGAATATCTTCCTGTTGATTGGAATGGTGTGACTGGCAATGATGGTTTTCATCAGCCTTGCACCGATGACAGCAGCTTGCAGCTCTAGTCTCGGTACAGAGAGTTGTTTGAGTGGTGCAACCTTGGTTTTGGACGCTACCAGACAGCAGCGGATAGTTCCACGATCTACGATCCGGAAGTAGGCAGCTGCCGCATAGGCAGATAGACTTGCATCCACAAAAACGTGTAGTTCCAGAGTCTCGAAGGCTTTTGGACCATATCCCGGGAAATAGCAGCGTTCTATTCGCACATGTCTCAGATCTTGGAGTGCTAGAACCCACCGTTGCCACAATGGGAAGATTTCCCCTGGAATTTGTTCATCCCATCCTATACCCGATCTCCACACATCTTGCACCAACACTTTGCCGTGGATCACGAAGTTTGCCACCAGCCCAAGTGGGTCGAATACGCTCATGACTAGGCTGAGAAGTTCCCTTTTGGTAGGATAGGATATTCCATTCAACAACTTCTCGAGGTCGCTTCGAAAGTGTATCGCAAAGGAAAATAAGTCTTCTTGGGGTAACCAGATCATGCCCAAAACTCGTTCTGAGCCGCTACCTTTCCCCACCACAAAGTTCTTCGTCGATTCGGTTGGTTCTTCACCAATCTTCTTGAGTACTTCTGCAGAACTAGACAGCCAATGTCGAAGTTCGAATCCTCCGCGTTCATGTACAGTTTTTACCTCCTTTGCCAGTTGTACTGCTTCTTCTATTGTGTCAACGCTATCCAAATAGTCGTCGACATAATGGTTTTCCACTACTGCGGCTGCAGCCCTGGGAAACTCCGACGACTGCTCACTAGCGTTTAAATTCTTCACGAACTGGGCAGAACATGGTGAACAGGTTGAGCCAAATATAGCCACATCCATCACGAAGACTTGCACCGGTTCCAAGGGGTGGTTTCGCCAGAGAAACCGCAGTGCTTGGCGATCTTCGGGCCTAATGAACACCTGGTGGAACATCTCCTTTATGTCAGCGTTGATGGCTACCTCCTTTTGTCGAAATCGGCACAAAACGGTTGGAAGCGACTGAAGCAGATCCGGACCTTTAAGAAGAACGGAATTCAGGGAAACACCGTTCACCGTTGCTGCGGCGTCCCACACTACACGAACCTTCTCTGGCTTTTTGGGATTCGTCACTACTCCCAGTGGCAGATACCAAACCTGGCTTGGATCGGTCTTCTTTAGCTCCTGTTCTGTGGCTCTATGAGCGTAGCCTTTGGCTATGTAATCAGCCATCTGGTCCCGCACCTTCTCGTACAGATTTGGATCCTTCGATAACCGCTTTTCCAGGCACTGCAACCTTCTTTCCGCCATAGGCCTGCTGTCAGGAAATTTCACCTTGTTCTGCTTCCACAACAGGCCTGTTTGGAACTTTCCTGAATTTGTACGCACTGTAGTGGCTTCCATCAACTCACGAGCTCGTTTTTCACTGGTTGACTCGACAATTTGGTTTGCACCAACGCCTGCACCTTCAAAGGTGAAGAAGCTTTTCACCATCTCGTGAAGCTCGTCATTCGTTGGACGATTGCAGACGTGCATAACTCGGTGGGATAAAGTAACATTCCCATCTCCTGATCTCCCATACAGCGTCCAGCCTAGACGAGTCTTCGCCGCAACCGGTGCATCCGCTTTACCTTCCCTAAGTTTGAGAGGCGTCTTCAGTTTGGTGTTATCCAGACCGATCAGTAACCCTGGTACAGCATCATCGTAACTTGTAACAGGAAGCTCTTTCAAATGAGGAAATTTGGCCTGCAGTTCATTGAAGTCAACGGTTTGATGAGGTAAGTCCAAGCTGGATACTGTGTGTACCCCAGTCAATGAGAAGCGCTTGTTAGAGTTGCTTCCGGAAATCTCCACTTGCACTCGTCGGGAATCTTCCTCGGTACGCTTTACACCGTTGGTCCACTGCATGCACAGCGGAAACACCGGTCCCGTGACACCAAGCTCCTTAGCTATAGAATTCTCCAGCAACGTTGAATCTGATCCCCCATCGAGAAAGGCGAACGTGTTAACTGTTTTCCCGTTAGCGTGAAGTGAAACCGGAATGATGCGGAACAGTATCCTCTGATGTTGATGTTGATGAACCGTCACTACGCCTTTGCTTGTTGTTGTAGCTGACCTTCTGAAATTTTCTCCATCTAGTGGATTTCCCGGATGTAGGAACCTGTGATGATGTTCTTGGCAACCGTCAGTTCCGCATACTGGAGCCTTGCACGGCCATTTACCGTGCGGATATAAGCACCGTTTGCATAAATGTGCTTCCTGAACTGCCTTCCAACGATCATCGAGTTTCTTCGCCTTGAAGGTGGGACATTCCTTAGGCTTATGTCCAGGGGTTTGACATACTGCACACGGCCGTACGTTAGAAAACGTTGGTGCTTGAGATTCACCCAGTTTGTCTTCGTTGTTGTTGTTTTTCTCAGAGCTTTCTGGGTTGGTCTCGGAGCGAACCGAATTCACAAACGCCTTTCCTTTCTGTCGATCTGGTTTCGTGCATTCCGAAAATCCACTGCTCACACTGCTAGCGGCGTTGATGATGGTGTTCATGTAGTCAGCAAAGGCGCGTAAATCCTCTACCAATACAGATTGCTTGTGCATTGCCCATCCCAATTTGATATTGGCTGGCAACTTCTCCACAAGCTCTTGGAGAAGTATAGGATTAGCCAAATGCATCTCTTGTCCAGCTGACACCAAATGAGCACAAAGGTTGCGAACTACCAATCCGAAATTTACTAGAGTCTCTAGCTTTTCCGGTTTCGGTGTAGGAGTGCTGCGAACTTCATTGAGCAGCATACCAATGATAGCATCTGGTCGGCCATACAACATACGAAGGGTTGATACAATCTCGCCAACGTTCGATGGATGTAACAAAAAACTGCTAACCGCTTTTCTTGCATCGCCTTTCAGACAGCGCTGCAGTCTCAAAAGATTTTCGGCATCCGTGTATCCACACATTTGCGTCGAGGTTTCGAAATTACTCCAGAATAATGGCCACTCCACAGGGCTTCCCTCAAACGATGGAAGATCCTTCGGAACCACATGACGTGCAGCTAATTGGTGGGCGTCTGGTCCTCTGAATGTATCTTGAGGAGGTGGATGATCCGTGTTAGGGAGGTTAGTTACTCTGGAATTGTTCACCGCCATACGAGTACCCGTTGGAACTTGTTGCGAATAAGACATGGCAGGCTGATTAAATTCGTGACCCATGTACCCAGAATTTCTATTCTGTCCCCAATTCCCATCCGAATATGACACAGGCAAAGGATTTGAATAATTGGCTTGCTGTGTCACAGACGATGGCGGTATATAATGGTTAACGGAGACCCAAGGATTTTGAACAAAATTTTGATTTGCTTCTCGCAGGTCATGCACGTAACATCGATTACTCACCGCCGTCGTTGGGGGAGTATACTGACCCACTACAGGATTGACCGCCACGTTTTGGCCGTTGTACATACCCTGGTAAATCATCGAGGCTGATGGTTGCATACCCGAGATGATCGGCTGCGTCATATTAACCACACGTCTTGCTCCTAGATGCTCCTCAAGCGGTATGCTTCTTGGCGTTGAATGGTAAGATGGTGGTGGTATAAAATACGAAGGCTGCTGCCAAACGGACTGAGCTGCACCTGACTGCGCATACACCGGTACTGAAGATGATGATACCATGGGCATATGTGATGGTATTGGCCAAGCTGACGATGACGATACCTGCGATTATAGTGGTTGGTACGAGGTAGACGATAGCGTAGCAGGATACTGCGTATACAATGGATAAGAGGCCATCGGTGGCAGTGAAGGCAACGGGTACGAAACAGATGCCGTCGTTGTTGGTGAAATCACGAACATATTACTGACATTCGTCGTGGACGGCAGATTCACGTTCTGCGACGAACTCACCAACGGGGTTGTTATTGGTCTGCCTTGGTACCACTGTATCACTGTTGTTGATATTGGTGGAGCTGGCACTGGTTGCTGAACGGACAATGGCGGCTGGACCATCGGTTGTTGTACTGTTGGTATGGGTGGTGTTGTCGACACGGAAGATGTCAACGGTGCTATTGAAGAACTGCCCGTCACGAACGAAGGAATCTCACTGACCCTTATTGCGGATACTATTGTTGATTGCGCTACACTTGCTCCAGCCACTGCGGTAGCCACCGTCGAGGTAATCTGGACTGAGCTTACTGTAGTTTCCGTTGGTAACGTGAGCCCAGTGGGAATACACCCAGTATTGGCGCTCAGGGTCACTGCCGGGAACCGATTAATCCAATCCTCTACCTTGCGCGTACCTTGGTGGCAATCTCTGCGGCTGCGAACACTTATCGCATCTCCATCATCATCTAGCTGAGCGTGGAGGAGATTGTACTTCCTCTTGATGTACTCCTTTTCCAAAGCGAACATAGCCACAATCGCTTTTTCCCTCCGTTCTCGTTCCAATCGTAACGCCATCTCTTGCATTTCTTGGTCCTGCTTTTCCCGTTCTTCCTGCATTTTTTGCTGTAGCCGTTTCTCCTCTGCCAAGCATTGCATTTCAAGTTGCAACCTCGCTTCTCGAGCGCTGGCGGACGTCGACACTACGGTTCCGGCCGAGTTAGGGAGAGCGCATGCCGTGCACATAAAGCTTCGGTTCTCATCTTCAATACTGTCGTTGACACCGGCACACATGAAATGGTACCAGCGTTCGCATCCGTCACACTGGACCATTTTCCGATCAGCATCATCCGGCTGGTTACATATAATGCAGTGAGGCTGGGATGAGTCAGCATTACTTACTGGCACGGGTCCTGGTACTTGCATGGTTATGTTCTTCGAAACCTTTCGATACACAAATTTAACTTTAGAAATAAAATTTTAAAAGTTTGTTACGGAGACGATGAAGTCGTTCGGACCTCTTAAAGGCAAACTCGTATGTTTGTTTGTTTAGAGTTAGCTTTTAGCTGTAAATTTATTATTTTTTAGTTTCAACGCATGTTTTAGCACATTTTAGGTTACTTACAATTTTAATCCACTTCGTAAACAATTATTCGTCTGTCGTAACAATAGTTTATGCTTATTCGTTGAGTTCTTGTAAATGATATGTTTCAATTAGTATGTGTTTATTTTAAAGCAAAGTGTACTTACAATTATATTTATAATTAACAAATGTATAGTCCAACGTTTAACAATTACTAATTTTTAAGGTGTTGTATGTTCTGTGTTGATCATGGTAGTAACTTAACAATGATAAAGAAAGTGATAACTGACAACTCAAGCTGACGACTTCTCACTTGACGTTGTCCGGTGACGTTATCACTTAACCGTTAGTTCTACAGGGTATCGTCAGCGTTTGCTGTTTACGGGGGGTCTGGTACCGTTGCGCACACCCATATTAGATTCCATTCAAATATTATGAAACGTGAACTGTCATGCTCTTTAAAAAATTTAACACACGGAGTTTATGGGTCATTCATTGATTACGTAAACAGGGGGAGAGGTAGCTCATCGATTCTTCCGGTTCGCCTCCTAGCATCGTGCTATAAGGTACCAGGCGATAACCAGGGTAGTTGATCGATAGCTCGATGACGTCATTTCGTTGGCGTCTGCAATGGGAAATTCTCATAGCAGGCGTTGACGATGGGACGTTGTCGAGTTGTTGAATAACAACTATCGTGGTAACTCACCGATTACCTGTCGATCTGCCAAATTTGGAAAGACGTCTGCATTGAATTGTCTCATATAATAATATTCCGCCCACTATATCACAAGAAATTGCGAGTAGCTGAGTGGAATGGAGATAAGTTAAGCATTGGGTACAGGACCAAGTCTCCCCTGGGTGGTGCCAAAAGATGAGCGCAATAGAATCATCAAGTTGCCATAAGGCACGGAATGAGACTATTGCATGGCTGGGTAGTCAAAGTCTTCCATTCGTTAGTCATTTCAGGTGGATTAGAACAGGTTTAGGTGGGCGTTGGCCAGATTTGGATTTTTCAGATGTCATTCTGGATAGGACCCTGTCATTGAACGTCGCGTGAAAGTGGAACTTAATGAAGGCCTAAGTACTTTTTCGTAGTTTTTAGTTTTCGGATTTGAAAGATCGTCGGTTACAGTGGTCTGCTTACTGAGCAGAAAAACGCGGTCCCAGGTCCTTACATATCAAAGAGATTTATGGTAAAATCGCTTGTGTATCGTGTATTTTGCGAAACTCGTTGTTGTCGTTGGTTCCGGGTTTGAATGGATACACAAATTTGAGCAACGGTATTATGTGATATGAGGGGCTCGGTGGCCTTAGAGCAACCGTTTTTGCTTACTGAGCAGAACATCATGAGTCTAATCTCAGGCCCATCCACATTCAAGATTCGTCAATCGTTTTATTTGTTAATATGACTACATGGTAATAACAGCAATTCGGTGATTTAAAAGGTGCTCGTCTGCCTAGTGGCAAACGTTTTTGCTTACTGAGCAGAAGACCGTGGGTTTAGTCCCAAGCTCCTTCGCGTTATATGATCGTTAGGACATCAATTAAGTGAGACAAGAATGTATACTATCACCGCTACTGTTTCTCATCGTAATCGACGAGATCATGGTAGGTGCAATTGACCGTGTACCGAACCGTGGGCTGCTTTGGCAGCCTATCACCATGGAGCATCTCAACGACTTCGATTTGGCTGATGATGTTGCTCTACTAGCACAACGGCGCTCTGATATGCAGAGTAAGCTCAATGACCTAGCCGAACGCTTCTCTGCGGTGGGTCTCACCATCAACGTCAACAAGACCAAATCGTTGGATATCAACACGGGCAACCCTTTCAACTTTACGGTAGCAGGGCAAGCAGTGGAGAAGGTCGAAAGTTTCCAATATCTTGGCAGCCAAATAGCGTCGGACGGCGGGACCAAGAGCGACATAGGTGCACGAATCAAGAAGGTTAGGGCTGCCTTTGCGAGTTTACGAAACGTATGGAGATCCAACCAGATAAGTCAACGCACCAAAATCCGAATTTTCAACTCGAACGTGAAATCTGTGTTGTTATACGCCAGCGAGTGTGGTGTGTATCAGCGGAGAACACTCAAAAGCTGCAGGTCTTCATCAACCGATGCCTGCGGTATATAATTCGTGCCTGGTGGCCTCACAACTGGATCTCGAATGCCGAGCTCCATCGTCGATGTCATCAGAAGCCGATAGCAACAGAAATTCGAGAGCGAAAGTGGAGGTGGGTCGGCCACACACTTCGACGGGGCGGAAACGAAATCTGCAAGCAAGAGCTGGATTGGAATCCAGCAGGACATCGCAGCAGAGGCAGACCCAGGGGCTCATGGCGGCGGAGCCTCAATAAGGAAATTAAGCAATTCGATAGAAATCTGACCTGGGCCCAGGTCAAGGCAAAAGCGAGCAGTCGCCCAGGATGGAAGTCTTTCACGTTGGCCCTTTGCACCGCTGGTGGTGCACAGGACCCTTAAGTAAACAATAACAAGCTGTATACAGACTTTTGAAATATTCGAAGTAAGATTTTACAAAGGGGGAGGGAGTTTTGTTAAATATTAAATGAATGGAAAATGAAAAAAAAAATGATTGCGTAATTACTTCATGACCCTTTTATCGCATTTCCAAACTTCGCTCTCACACCTTTTTGCGTTTCGAAATATTTTAATGGACCCTTAATTAATCACTTTTTCTTATGGTAGTTCAGTACAAGTTCAAGTTGTTGGCATAAATACGGTTAAGATTGAATTATTGGATATATAAAATATCTTATGTTAGAAAATGTCTACCACGCTCCCCCCATTATAAGAAACTGTAAAAAATGTTGAAACCCCCTCCCTTATATTAACCTACAGAATTTGTGAATGACCCCTGATTTATTTATTTTTTATAATCAAACAAACATCTAACGTCAACGGCGGTCTAGGCGAGTAAGAGAGGTGACACAGTCAGAAAAAGTGTTAGTTTGTTTACTAAAATGAACCGCCCATTTTGTTATGGCAAGTTTTGCTATAAGAAATGCTCCTCGTGTTTATTAGCGAAATTCACATCAAAGATTGATTAATTGCGTAGGAAATCAGTTTGGCACGGCATTTGTGACCAGCATACACCTTCCGGTCGTATAAAATAGGTCAAAAACTGTCCAAATCCGTAGATAAAAAATTTTGTTTTGAATTTCTGTATGGCAAAATAGTGAACTTTTCGTGAAGAACTCACCAACACTGGGAGACCATGAGTTCCTGTCCACCTGTCATTTTCCATCTCGAACGGCGGTACTCCATAGTGCTCTACAGTGATATGTCAGCTCAATTGCACTGTTCTTCTTCTCAGCGAAGAGAGAGTGAAAACAGGTTAATAGCAAATTTGCCACTCTCACACACACTCCCGATCCGTATCTGTTTTCTCTTTAGTGGTGTGCGTAAAGAATCTCCACAGAGACGATCAGTGATTCACCCAGGTGAGTGTGAATCTCTCACCCGGATGCAGCATTTTAGAGAATTTAGCATCCCTGTTAAGAATCTAATTGACCTATACAAATGTCCTATACAATTGACAATATCATTTGAGAACTTTGATCAGTTACTGAAACTTAAAGTAGCCATTGGAAATTTATTTCACGTTTTTGAATATGACTATACTGCCGCTCTTTGCATGTCCGTCGCATGCCAAAAATCAGCAAGCCGAGAAAATCGCAACCATGGTTCAAAGGGTTTGGACATGAGCCGCGACTTTATACGCGTTATGTCAAGGCTTATGTCACTTATGTCACTGTTCGTTAGACTCGTACTATCGGATTGGCCTCTCAGGCAGCAATTAATGAGCGTGTGGCAGTGATTATCACGATATCGAGCATGTTGTTTGGTCATGTACCCTACACAGTGTTGCCAGATCTGAGTTATCCACATCCTTCAGGGCCCGAGGAAAACAACCCACGAGAGATGTCTTGGCGAGCCGAGACCTCGATTATTTGAATTTAATTTAGGTGTTTTTAAAACGGATAGATCTGGGGATTTAGTAGTTAGTGTCTTCGTGTGTTCTTCCAAGTTTTTAGCTGGCCATCGGTGTACCCCCATGTTTGTCATTTTCATCAGTATGTCGCTTAGTTCGAGATCAAGAGCACATTGCTCTCCAAACCTTGTGTTCTCAATCCCTACCCTGACATCCATTTGCTATAATGTGTTACTCCTTACAAACGTTAGTTTTAAATAATTGTGTGATCTTAACAATGAATATCGGCTCCGCAAAGCTACGCAAATAAGCCTGGAAAAATAAATGCATTATAAAAAATATATATAAAAAATGGGACCGACATACGAAGAGCGGCAGTAGGTATACCAGGATATGATGAGGCTCGTTTAAGGCAAGAACCAGTAACGCTGGTAGATTATATTTTCGTGGCGTCCTGATAACTTCAAACTAGGGGAATTGTATTTGTCAGTAATCAAAGGAATACATTTTAGCGCTTCTTACTTTTGACGTAGGATTAGGTGTTTCTACAACATATTGGGGGTGCAATTACAAAAAACCAAAATCGATCGCGTTACGAAAAGTGGTCAGGTTTTGACCACTTATAACTCTGCCAATAGCGGATGGATTTTATTTCTTAACAATCCAATCGATTGGAAATTTTTCTATGAATCTGCTAATATGAACACTTTATTAATTTTCAATAGGTCATTATTGAATATTTCACAAATATCCAACTGTTATGAACTGTGATCAAATGATAATGATCAAAATTATCACCGATTGCCTGCAAAAAGCGCTTTCCCTAACACAGATTTCAAAATCGAATTCCATCCGGTCTCGCCAGACGGTGCTAATTCAATCGCCGTGTGTGGTGGTGTTTACTCGGTCGTCATCAGCAGCAACAGTGCTTTCGACGCGTGGCGTTGTACATTTTGCTCCAGTACGCAACTAAAGGCTGCCCGCAAGCAGCGAGCTGCAGCCCACATAGCCCACATGAGCGTCAACTCACCGAAGAAGGAGGAAGAAGCCGCTACTGATCGGATTCATTAGCTCTTCGTGAGTCGCTGTGGTCCATCTATGCCAAGCGCGTCACCCTCGTTCCAAACAACATACAGCTCGCCAGCCTTATATGTGGTGAACACCCTAATAGCTCAGCATTACTCAACCATCACGACAAAATGGTTCTTTTCAGGACCACTATAAATTATTGTTGTTTAGAGTTAATTTTCATTGAACGTCTGCTCGCCTTGCTGCCAGCCACATCATCCCAAAGCTCTTTGATAATGTACCCAGCAACCAAATGTTTGTGGTCAAATGCGTAACAGTATTGAAGAAAAATTCTATCAACGACCGAATACCACATGACCTGGTCAATTAACACTTCGAAATATGGCAAGGTTTTCTGCAGGTAAGGTTTCTGCTAGATCAAAAATCTTCCACGGCATGATATTCCTATACTGTAGTTTTCTCGTATCGGTGAACAACAGGGTGGAGAAGTCCTGCATTTTCTATGTTGTTGTAGCTTGAATGGTCTGGCATAGTTTTTAATCTGTAAAGTGCTCCTTGAATGTTGTTTCTTCGATGGTATTTAATAAAGGATCCCAGTTCGATGCTCTTGGCTGGTCACTTTCAGGTTTGTGCTCAGTGAGATTCAAGGATTGACGCTCGGATGGACTGAGGGACGGACGGCATGGAGATGGATTACGGATGAACAGAACAGCTGTAAATAAAATGATCAATTCTAGCTGGAGCTGGAATTAGGGCGTAACAGCTTTTGTAAACAATGACTTCTCTCGTTGATTTCTAGCAACTCAAGGAACGCCTACACAAACCAACATATCCATCGGGTAGGGGAAGTCTTCCCCTATTCGATGGTAATGTTGATTTACCAGGGAGGGTCATGCCTTTCGAGAAATCATCGAGAGAAGCCATTGTTTACAAAAGCTGTTACGCTCTAATTCCAGCTCTATCTAGAATTATTTACCATCAAATTAAAAGCAATCATCTTACCATCATGTGTTAAGATGCGTCTGGATGACTGGATGGTGAAAATTATGATAGTCGTCCGGTTTGAAGTGTTTTGTTCTTAATATCATTTATTTGTCAATGCTCAATTGCGTTACCTTTGCGGAGCCGTTACTATTCGGGGACCGAATACTCGCGGCTTAATCAAAATTAAGGACAACAATTTTTAAGCAGGTTGGACGAGAAAAAAAAATGTAAGTATAACTTCCGTCGTGGTTGGATTGGTGAAGGTTTGAAGTGTTTGGAGCAAATGAAAAAGGAAAGAGCATCATTTGGGTTGATTGCAATGCCACAAAAAACCAACCACTTTTTTCAGTGGATTCTGCCCTTCGGAATTTGATGCAGTTTTATCCGCAAATTCTTCTGTTTGATATGTAAACTATTCACGTTACATTTTTTTCACAGAACACTAACACCATTTTACAAAAGATTACTTCGGATAAGAAGGTTAGATTAGCTCGAAAATCAATAACATTGAAAAAGGTTTGACATCCCGCACAGCAAGTTGTTGACAGTAACAGACGTGAAAGTCACCAGTTTTCTCATCGTACGTACACGGTAAGAAAAAAGTACTTGGGTACTTTTTTCTTACCGAGTCAACGTTGCCAGGTCATTTTAATAAAAATCTGGACCAGCTAAAATATAAAATCTGGAAAAATCTGGAAGGCTCCAAAAAATCCAGTTTTTAACATAATGCTATTGTAATCAAAGTGATGAGCCAATCTCCCAAAAAAAATCTGTCAGTATGATCATCTGGTATTTATTCAAAGTACCAGAATGTTTATGAATTACATGCTTAAATAAATTATATAAAACAAATAACTTGTAAGCATTGCTGAGCACAGTGTGCCCAAAAAGTTTAAATATCCATTACGCAGCATTTCAAAAATTGAGTTAAATCGATGGTAAAATACTGCAGAAAATATTTCAAGAATTGCTTTTCAAACCGTAACTAAAAAAAAAGAATGTAGAGCAAAAAATCAAGCAACTTTGATGGGATGGATTTTTTAAACCAATAGTCGATGTAGTCTTTTCTTTTTGATGAAGTACCATGATATGTCTTAAAGATTTTGATAGTTCTAAATAAATCTTACATTACCCTGAGGTTGATAGGATTTACAATGTAATTCTTGACATCATAGAAGGCAGAATGGGGGCGACCCCGGCGTAGTGGTTAGCATCCATACCTCTCACGCCAAAATCACAAGTTCAAATCTCACCCCCGGACAAGTCACGAATGACCCAAGAGTGTTAAAGTGACTATAATAAAGAAAAAAAAAAAGCTACAAGAAGTCTCGCTGTCGTAAAACTCTTTCGGGTGCGTAGACGTTCAGTTGGGTCAGTATTTCTGCTGCATCAGTTTCACCCAACATAGTTTTTGCGACAAACACTTACTTACCTTACCAATCAGGCTAAGGCCTTGTTGTCCTCTGCTGTCCGAAGAAGTCGTCTCCACTCTACTCGATCCATGGCCACAGTTCGCCAGCCTCGTAGTCTGCGAAGGGTCCGCAGGTCACCTTCTACTTGGTCGATCCACCTTGCCCGCTGCGCGCCTCTTCTTCTTGTTCCTGTTGGGTCGCTTTCTAGAACCATTTTCACTGGGTCGTCGTGCGGCATTCTTACGACGTGCCCAGCCCACCGTAGTCGCCCAATTTTTGCAATGTGGACGATGGATGGTTCTCCCAGCAGCTGGTGCAATTCGTAGTTCATTCGCCTCCTCCACGTTCCGTCATCCATCTGCACTCCACCGTAGATGGTACGCAACACCTTCCGTTCGAAAACACCAAGGGCGCGTTGGTCCTCCACGAGCATAGTCCAGGTCTCGTGGCCGTAAAGGACCACCGGTCTAATCAGCGTCTTGTAGACAGTCAACTTCGTGCGGCGGCGAATTTTATTCGACCGGAGCGTCCTCCGGAGTCCAAAGTAGGCACGATTCCCTGCCATAATGCGTCTTTGAATTTCTCTGCTGGTATCATTTTCGGCGGTCACCAGTGAGCCCAAATACACGAACTCATCGACCACCTCGATTTCGTCACCGTCAATCTGAACTCGGGGTGGGAGGCTAACATTGTCTTCCCTAGAACCTCTTCCTTTCATGTATTTTGTCTTTGATGCGTTGATGGCAATTCCAATCCGTCTAGCTTCAGCCTTCAGTCTGATGTACGTTTCCGCCATCATCTCAAAGTTCCGTGCCATAATGTCAATATCATCGGCGAAACCAAGGAGCTGGATGGACTTCCTGAATATCGTGCCACTCGTGTCTATCCCAGCTCTTCTGATCACACCTTCTAACGCGATGTTGAACAGCAGACACGAAAGTCCATCACCCTGCCGTAACCCCCTTCGAGATTCAAAGGGACTCGAGAGTGTCCCCGATACTCGAACAACGCACGTCACTCGATCCATCGTCGCCTTGACCAATCGCGTCAGTTTATCCGGAAATCCGTATCCGTGCGACAAACACAGCCTGTGCAATAAATCTTCTACGTTCCAATGAATCAAGCCCAAGGAGCCTGCATCGATGTTCATACGGCGGTAAATTCACAGGATCTTGCCATGGAAGACTACGAAGAGCATATCTCACAAATTTCTTTTGAATTGATTCAAATCTTCTTATCCAAGTGGTCTGATATGGACAGCACACGATTGCATTGGATTCTAAAATCGAACGTACTAGTGCACAATAAAGTGACCGGCGGTAGTGAGGATCACGAAATTCATTAGCAACATTGAAGATGAATCCTAGTTGTCTGTTGGCGTTTGTGATGATATTATCATAGTGAAGTCGATATGTGAGTCCAGAATCTAACAGAACTCCCAAATCACGTATATAATTCACGCGTACGAGAGACTGGTTGGAAATGTTGTAGTCGTAGATGATTGGGATCAGTGTCCGATGAAACGTTATTACATTGCATTTAGGAATACTAATCGTTAATAAGTTTCTTGAGCACCACTCTTCGAATTTAATAATCAGTTGTTGTAGCAGGTCACAATCCTCGATGCAATTTACGATTACGTATAATTTAACATCGTCCGCGTAGAAAAGGCGACATCCCGGTGGTATTAGTTCCGATAAATCGTTGATAAAAAAGGGGAATAGAAGTGGTCCTAAGATGCTCCCTTGTGGTACATTAGATTTGTTGGAGAAACATTCCGATGATTCACATCCAATCTTTATATGTAGACTGCGTTTTGTAAGGTACGAATCAAAACAATTGATGAGATCTTCAGAGATTCCAAGCTTATCCAATTTGCATGGAACTCCTTACAGGATATCTTCGTCCTTTTTTCAGAGTTCCATTTGAATCATCCTAGAATTCCATCATACTTCTTTACTGGATTCCTCTAAAATAATCTTGATAATATCCAAACGTTTTCAGTAACATTCTAATAGTTCTCTTGCTATCTCTTATAAATCACTCTCCGATTCAACAACTCCCTCAAACTAGCATAATTTCCAAGAATTGGCATAATTTTGTTTCATTTTTCTCTATGAAATTTCATTAGAATTTTCTTAATAATTTCCTTGGCACATTCTTCAGAATGACCGTCACACTATTTTCGGACTTATCTGATAATTCCATTTGAGCTGCTTTGTAGCTAATGTCAGAAATGTTTTTGAAATCCTTTTCAGTATTTGCTAAGTACTCAAATATTTTGCCAAAATGGCATTGAAAGTCTCCCAGAAATTGCCAGATGTTCTTTTGGCATAATTCTGATAACTTTTTTTTTTTCGATGGTTTGTTTTCCGTCGATCTTGTTTTCCGTGCTGAGCACCAATGCTACCGACGCCAGTGAGGCAGCTCCCACTCCTGGACCCTACCTATCGACCCATCAACTCATGAACCGGGGACCAACGGCTTTACTTCCCTTGCGTAATCAGAAATGTTATGCATCAGAACATCCCGGCGGCGCCGACTGGGATTGAACCCAGACCTGCTGGGGTGAGAGATAATCACGCTTACCCCTACACCACCTGCGCCGCTATTAAATTTCTTAAAATTTCATATAAATGAATCTCCTTAGAAACATTGAACAGAATTCCATTGAAATTATTCTCACGATTCGTATCAGCATACTCCTCAAGTTTCATCATAAGAACTTTCTTTGATTTCTCTTCCGAATTCTATTACAATACTTCACAAAATCTCTATGCAATTGTCATCATTTTAAAAGACAACTGACACTCTTTTCAACCAGAGGCACAGACTGAAAACTTCACACTAGACAACTGACCACACACCACACCCAGTAGACCAGTAGGGAAATTTTCAGGTTGCGAAAAGTTCCACTGGCTGGAGCGGGAATCGAACCCTCGCCTCGTGGCACTCACAATACGCCTGAAGGACGGATGACACCGCACGACAACGAAGTTTACAAAGATGGATGGAACTCCACTCAGAATTAACTTGAAATTCTCCTTTGGTTTCGCAAAAAATTTGCCTCACACTTCACTGTAAACTATTTTCAACATTTCCTTGAAATTCTGAACTTCTACGGCAATTCAGAATTCTAAAGAAATTCAGACTGCTGTAACTCAATATTCACGGGTACTTAAAAAAATATCAGATGCCTTCCAAATTTTCCTTATGAATTATCCTCAAAAATCTCACAAACATTTTTCAAAGTCCTGGTGGTTGTCTAGATTCAAAAGCCTTGCAAATTTTCCAAGGCTGAATTTATTGTTTTCAATCCTGTGCAGTTTTCGATTTCTCTTAACTTAAAAAAATATGAAAATTCCTCCATATTGAAATTTTGATTTTTTTTTTAATATAGAAAATAAATAAAAATTTGAATTAAACAAACATTCGGGCAAACTATTTTTTAAAAACTTGAAGATTTTTTTCAGCGAAAAATCTTTAGAAATGTGCTTCATTTTCATGATTCTGCATCCCATTAACATGCAAACATGTTGTTACAATTCCATGTACGATGTTGTAATAATTTCCAACGTTGATAGCCTTTTATTATTAAAGAAGCAGTTTTTATTTTTTGAATAGAGTGTGAATCAATTGCAATGATATTTTCAAAGCAACATGTTTGAAACATCTGGGAAAATCTGGAACATATTTTAAAAATCTGGAAATATACGTGATCTGTCTATGTATCTGGCCGGATGACCGAAAATACTGGAATACTGGCAACGCTGTACCGAGTAGCAAGCATAAGCAACACGATGCGACATGACTTATATTTTGAATGTTGTCATTGCACAAATACCAACGCCTCCTCCTCACCCTTAATACCACACATCGGTCACAATGAACAAACACCATGAAAGTTCGTACCTTAGAGTATTGTTTGTATGCATTGTTTGCGCTTATCAAACGAGTTAGCGAAATATTAGTTTCTCCTTTGTGTATGGTTGCATAAACACGTCAGCAATTATCGAGAAGTGAAAATTTCGTTTAAAGTCTATATTTCAAGTTGTGAAATTAGTCTTCTTCTTCTTTCCTTTATTTAACGTCGGTCTCTGTTCCGCAATCTAGTGCCAATCACCGACGGACATCGATTGCCACCCATTGACGACAATCGAATGTGCAGGAAGGCAGCTTCCACACCTGCGTAGGATATCGCACCCATTCACAACACACATGTGCCGGGACCAACGGCTTTACTTCCCTTCCGAAGGAAGACGTGACCAGAGATTTTTATGCCTCAGAAAAATCCCACCGACCTCGGCTGGGATTGAACCCAGACCCATTGGGGTGTTAGAAAGCAGTCACGCTTACCACTACACCACCGGCGCCGGCTGTGAAATTAGTGCTGAATCAATTTCACATCGGAAATCTTGTGTTTACTGCTGCGATATTGTAACTAAGATCAGACACACTGCTGAATCCACCTCCTCCGTTTGAGTGACGAGCGTATTAGAGCATATCCATACGCGTGTTCAGTTGCTATTATATTCATCATGAGTTCTGCCTGTGACAAATGCGCGAAACCTGTTAAAGACGATGAAGAGTCCGTCACCCGCAAGACTTTATGTGATGGAATAATACACATGAGGTGCGTGAACACGAAACTGAACAAGGCTTTTCTGAACATTATCCACTCAAGTCCAAACTTGTTCTAGATATGTGACGAGTTATGGGAGCTGCCTCCCTGGCGTGAGTAGCATTGGAACTGAATACGGAACACGAGATCGACGAAAAACAAATCAAAGAAAAAAAAACACGTTTGTTAAGTTTTTGCAATTAAATTACATAGGGGAAAAGGCTCTAATGTTGGCCTATGGATCTAAGATTTGGCCCATCACTAAAATCAGCTATTTTTTTTAATTTTATCTAGATGAATCCGTCATTGGGGCGGTACTAATGAATATTTTTGGTCGCTATTGAAAATTTAGTCGATTGCTGAAATTATGTATGGGTCCAAATTAGGGGCATTTAGGCCAACATTACATCCACTTCCCCTATTCAAACAAAAAACATGGTTCTTCTAGACTCAAAATGAAATCTAGTTCACCTACATCGAATGAATTATTAATATTCACATTAACAAAGTTGATATATTTAATGAACTTTTTTTTTTTGAATATCATTTCTTATCGCTGTTAGCCAAGATTGTCCGTGCAAGATCGTCGAAGCTAAGCCTCTGTCAGCCGCCGAGCGTCGTCGTCAGTTTTCGCTGAATGTGTGACCAAGCTGCCGCAACCTCGAGGGCACTTGCAAAACTAATGTTGCCAAGTCTCGATTCCTACCGCACAGTGCTGACAGTTTGGGTCGTTTGCTCGTCCGATCCCGTTCACTAGGTAGAGATCGTTACGCTGGCTTGACGAAAAACCTTCTCGATGATATGTTCATCCAGATCATTTCCAATTGATACCTGTATGGTTTCGTTCTACTCTGGTTAGCTCAGTTTGTTCCAAGTAGAAACGATGAATTTGATCGCTGGAGGGGATTTGTTTGATGTGCTGTAGAAATAAAGGAATTGGCTGCGACAGGAGTTTTAGGCAAGCAAGACTGGCGAAGGGAGGAATATTTTGGGCGAGAAGGGACTCGATCTACTGCAGGTGATAAAGTCCTGCCGACTAACTAATCACTTGCTGGTGGTACTAAAGCGGTGGTTGATGCTGATGTTCGGACTTTTCTTGAGCTTGCATCATCGCTGGATGTTAGTGGAGACTGAACTGCGAACCAATGCAAGAAAATGGAGAAAGAAAAATGTAGAATGTATTAGTGAGTGAAATTAATCATGCCGAAAAAAAAAGTTGCCGACTGGGACTCGAACCGCGAACGTTGCGATTATCAGACCTGTGTTTTCTACACTGCTCTCTTCATGTTTCGGAACACGGATAGGCTAAAAGCGAATAAAAAGCTCTCATAGTACGATAAATTGATTTCGTATGCTTTTTCTGTTGAAAGGAAATTGAGGAGAATCGAAGCAAGCGTGTGTGCCGTTCTATTATGTTATACATAAAATCTTGGTGTATAGTCGAAAGCGTAGAACAGAACACGAAATAAAAAAAAAGATAAAAAATCATTACATCGCCTGTATGGTGGGTAATAAGACAGTATTTCTCAGTTTTTCCCTAGCCGGAAGCCACCATATTGGATTTAAAGCGGCGTCAGCCATGGATTTCTAATTTCAACCCGGCACCCAGATTCCAAAAATACCCAAATTAAGGAGTATTTGACAGAATGTCCAAGTTTTACTCGCACCGGAAGCCACCATATTCATTTTAAAATGGCGTTAGGCACAGATTTCTGTAGTCCACACGTCACCCCGATTCCAAAAATACTTATATTGTGGGGTTTTTGACAGTGTTTCCAAGTTCTTCTGTATCCGGAAACCGGCATCTTGGATTTAAATATGGCTTCAAATATGAATTTCCAGTCCTTAAACGTCACCTTGATTCTTAAAATATTCATATTGTGGGTAATTAGGTAGTATTTCACAGTTTTCTGTAACCAGAAGTCACCATCTTGAATTTCAAAAAGGCGTCAGGCATGAATTTCCGGTTCTATCATGTCCCCTACCCCCCCCCCCCCCCCCCGATTAAAAAATATAAATACTGTGGGGTATTTCAAAATGGCATCAGACATGGATTTCTGCCGGAAGCCGCCATCTTGAATTGAAATTGACTTCAGACATGGAATTCCGGTTCCTTCACTTCACCCCGATTCCAAAAGCACCGATATTTTGGGGTATTTCACAGTATTTCAAAGTTTTCTATAACCGGCAGCCGTCATCTTGGATTTTAAAATGGTACCAAACATAAATTTCCAGTCCCTAAACGTAACCCCGATTCCAAAAATTCTCACATTGTTGGGTATTTGACAGTATTTTCAGTTTCTCTCTAACCGGAAGCTGCCATCTTGGGTTTCAAAATGGCGTCAGTCATCGATTTACGGACTCTGCACGTCACCCCGATTCCAAAAATACCCATATTGTTGTAGTTCACAGTTTCCCAGAATCGCAAAAAAAAAAACTCGTTATTTGGGATTCACTTCGTAAAACGAGGGACGTAAACTGAGTACTGCGTAAACAAGACTTCGTAAACGGAGGTTTCAGTGTAATTGTAAGCAAATCTTACATCCCCCGGTAGGGTGTTGGCCAGGTTTTTACCTATTGCTCTGTGCGCAGGGAAAAAACCCTCAAAAATTGCCCACGTGGATTGTGAGTTAGGGTTAGTCCAAGTCAGAGTGATCAATTAATCCATTCTTAAATCTAGTGTTTCCGGCCAATAAAGCAAAAAATAATGGCATCACTTTCTTCCGCCCACCAGATCCAACCGTCTCGAAACGGAAGCAAAGTGGATATAAAGGAGTTATTCTCACCGCAAAACCTCACCATTGTCGTCGCATTCGCAGCTCCATCGACTACGCCGGCCAAGTCCTTTCGACCAAGTCCGTTCGAACAATACTCCAACAATTTTAATTTATCTTGTGCATTTTTAATTACGAAACCATCTGAAAACCAAACCGTCGTCGTCGTCGTCGTCGTCGTTCTCGCCGTTGTCATCCTGCGGTGGAAACATGTCGCGTTCAACCCAACCCCTTCTTCGTCCTTGTTGGAGGACGTAGTGTCCCAAGAATTCCGGCTGGCAGAGCTGGTTTGACCGTGTGGCGGAAAATAACTTTGGGATCGCAATTTTCCACCACGGTCACCGCATTATAATGGCCGGGGATGTTTAATTTAAAAACTTTTGACGGTCAGGCTGTTGTTGCAGCCTGACGGATAAGGAGTGCCGTGCCTTTGGGTTCGTTTGTGAAGGGGTTTTTCGTTGTGGTTTGTTCAGCCGAGCAGGAACACGATCTGTCTTGCTGATTAGCTGACGAAAACACAATTATAACCGCTCATCAGTGTGGGTATGTAATATGTGGATTAGGGTGGTTCAAGATATCGAACGTGCTCAATCGATTATAAATCAGGTTCTGATCATTTTCCCAAAATTTGAGCTCATTTGGATGTGAACTCATACTGCACTGGGCTTTTGCAGTTTATATGGGAATTGCGGAGGGGTTGCGTAGACTACGTTATGCTGTTTAGTGCTCTTCTCGTGAATTTTCTTGATAATGATCTAAAATACTGTTAAAGTATCATATTATTTCGGTCCTATGAACATATTTTGAATTTCATGCTTAGTAAAACTTGGTCAAATTTAGGACATCATAAAAATGCGAATACATAGTCTACTCGTGCATTTCCTTTGGAATAATTTACCATCATAAATATTATTTCAGAATTCTCCTAAAATAAGTTTGAGATTCTCTCTGGGAGTTCCTAAACAATCTATTTATAACAGTCTAGAAATTCTCTGCAGATCAATGCAAAAAACCATGGGATTCATCCATAGATTTTCTTCGAAGCCACAATTCTATTTAATATTAACTCGAATTCTCCTTGAAATTTGCCTCAGTATTGTCTTGAAACTTTGCTTCGAAATTTCCTTGAAATTTCCCTCAAATTCTCTAGAAAGCCATTTCGTGATGCCCTTGGAATTCCATTAAAATTATTCTCAAAATTCCTTAAAAATTGTACCTTCAAAATTTGATGCCCTATGGTATCTCTCATGGATCCTGGGATCCTCTTCACAATCGACTTGGAATTTTCCACAGAGTTACTTAAAAATTCTACTCTGCGCCTGAAGTCACACAAGAGACTGGGCGTTAAATTCTAAAATCCCTAATAGCGGTAAGCTCCAACTCGGATTAACTTTTAAAACCATCCCTGTTTGGATGATCTTCAAAATGTTTGCTTAAACTCGTGTTGATTAACTCTGATGACGACAACAAAGCAGTCGGACATTCTTGACCGAGATTTGTTCTGAGGAAAAACCGGTTGGAGTTAGTTAAGAGTTCTTGCTTAAGTTCGCATGAGGTTCGCAGAGTTATTTATTATCGATTGGTGTATTTGTATTTCAATTTCATCCATAAATGACATAGTTATAAGCGCTCAAAACCTAACACCTTTTTCGTGACGCTAGCAATTTTGGATTTTTAATTTACCCCCTGTACCTTCCCATAAGACACTGCATCTTACACTAATGACATAGAAGCCCGGATTGTTTGCCTTATTCTTGCCGACAAGCACACCAATGTTGCCTGCTGCGCAATTCATGGAGCTATATCTAATATCGTCTTTCTCATAAATTAATAACTAATTATCCTAAGGTTCAATTCAAATGCGGTTTTTCGCAAAGTTGCAGCTTAGAAAATTTTGCATTAGTACAGATAGCAAAATTTCCCGCAGATCATTGCAGTCAAGGGCTAGAACGATATTATGAACCACCCCAATGTCATTGACTATGTAAACATAATTCAGTTCCCCTGCTTGTCGGAAAAATACAAACTACTTTGCATGCAGTAATCACATGAAATAGCAGAAGAGCTACTCACAGCTTAGTATTAGGTTGGTTTTAAAAATGGGTTTTGGTTTAAATTATCTGTTTGTATTTTTTTCCAACAATTTGAAATTCAAAATCGAAAAGTATTAAAATTTATGATTTCATAATTTTTGGCACAATCTTTGCGACGTTGATCTCACAACGATTAGAAACGTAATTTTATGTTGAAGTCATACTTCTTGAATTAGTTTGAAAGCGATTTTGAGTATTACCAGGTAACAAAAGTGGATTAATTTCGTGATTATTTTTTTACTAAATAGACCATAGTGAAAACCAGTCTACCAACGTCATCTCGCAAATCATAATCGCATTTCCGTGCTCGTCAGTGTGATTTAATATGATTTCATTTCGTCAACGACGTGTTGTTTTTGAATTAGCTGCGACAAAAAAGTTCTCCCGCAGACGAATGATCCAAAATGAAGAATCCTCGCTCCAGAAAGTGCTGCTGGTGCTGCATATCTAGTCTTCGACGAGAGTGAGCTGCCAAATTGTGTCGCTTCTCGTCGAAGTAAAAAAAAAAAACAACAAGTGCAAAATTTGTATTGTGCAATTTCAAAACGGGAATATATTCAGAGCAACTGGCAAGATGTTTGTCTTCTTTTGGCAAATTGTGTGCGGAGACGACAACAGCAACCAAGTTGGAAAAGTGAGTCACCACTGAGTGCAGAATATCTTCGGAAGAAAGCAGTCCTTGTCTGCATGAAAACTAGTTCTTTGTTCTTCGAATGTGGCACACTGCTGTCACATTTCGCTTGGGAGGAATATTCGTGTGACATGTGCATGTGCATGTTCTATTAACGTACTAATTCTGGGGATAATGCAATCTTCGCATTGTAGATGTGTACATTTGAGTATAGCTTATCTCAAATGGAAAATAAGGTGAACGTAACGGATGCTGCAGTACGGCCAATCGCGAAGTGCAATGTTCTGGTTTGGTACGGTATATCAAATTTTCAAAATATGGAATGGATCAACGCATTAACAAATTCAGTAATTGGGACATCGGATGGACTTGCAAAAAATTGCATGAATAAATTTGTGAAACGGTTAAAGTGGTTCAATCTCAGTCGGCGCCGCCGGGATTTTCTGGGATGATAACGATGATGATAGACTATCACCCATTGTAGCAAGGCGCTTGCAAACAGCAATGGACTGTTCCTACTATATGACTTGATTTCTTATCATACTCATCATACTCCTGTATGAAGGGCCAAAATCGGTGGGACGGACCCGTAAGCAGAGACACTTACGCGAAACCCGCGGAAGTGATAGAGAATATCCTTCCAGAAGTAAGTTCATACAACCAGAAGTCAAATCATGCCATCGTGTGGCAGAACGTCCCAATAGATGTGGAGAAGGGCCTGCACTCTATCCACGAAATGCTAGCAACAGGGAGCTGGCAATCTCACTTTCCCCCATCCAAATCGCTTCATTCAGGTGCCCTGATTGTCTCTTCCTAACCCCGATATATTTTAAATTGATTAAGCAAGAAGCATCCAGCTGCAGGCTTTGCAGTATTTGTACAAATATGCAAATATATAATATAATAAGTACAAAATTAACTGGAATCCCAAAATTTCTCTTACTTACACTTCTCAAGACATAAATCATGTTTTTTTGCATTCTTTGTTTGAAATATTTTCGGTTATTGAACAAGAACAAATATATAGAAGCCATTTCATATGATTTTTATAATAATAACAAATCGAAAGAACTATTTTTAAATTACACCTACAGCTTAGGGCCTTGTAGGTATTCATTTTTTATCGATCTTACCTTATCAACTTTAACTTAACTTTAACTTTACTTTAACTTTACTATAACTTTACATTAACTTTACTTTCACTTTACTTTAACTGAACTTTAACTTTACTTTAACTTTACTTTAACTTTAATTTAACTTTACTCTAAATTTACTTTAACTTTACTTTAACTTTACTTTAACTTTACTTTAACTTTACTTTTACTTTACTTTAACTTTACTTTAACTTTACTTTAACTTTACTTTAACTTTGCTTTAACTTCACTTTAACTTTACTTTAACTTTACTTTAACTTAACTTTAACTTTACTTTAACTTTACTTTAACTTTACTTTAAATTTACTTTAACTTTACTTTAACTTTACTTTAACTTTACTTTAACTTTACTTTAATTTTACTTTAACTTTACTTTAAAGGGGGAAATACAAGTAACACGTCAAAAACTCGACGATTTTCGGAATTTTTTGTGAGCAATTGAAACAACACAAACGTTTCGGGTTTTTTGCATTAAATTGCTTAAATCTTCCTCTACATTTGAGATTTTTTCATTGGTGTGTGACCTCTGTGGCTCCTTGGGGTTGGTTACATCGGAAGGAGGTCGCCTCCGGTGGGGATTGGTACTTGGCGGGCGTTCTAGAGACCTGGATAATGGACAAAACTTACTTTTATTAATTGGACCTTATTCAGAAAAGATTTTTGTTCTATGTAAACCTCTAAACCCAAAAAAAAATTCACTGATTTTTCACTGTTTTTTTTCACTTAAGGCAGACCTGAAAATTATTTATTGTTAGTTTATTCATAATATCAGTGGTTCACATAGAGTAAAAATTTATTTCCTTTAAGATGCGTCAGGTTTCAAGTCATTTGGATGAGAACTTTTTAAGTTATCTTTCCCACCAATTTGGAAAGCACTGTTTTGAGAAAAACGCGTTTAAAGTTTTGGGTTGTGTAAAAACATTATTTCTGGAACTTACGGTTAATCAGCGATACCGGGGCCATAGATCACTCCTTCTTCATGCTTGTAGCATTTAAAAAAAAATTAAAGGAAAATTTAAAAAACCAATAAAAAAATGTTTTTACTTGAATTTTCCCCCTTAACTTTATTTTAACTTTACTTTAAATTTACTTTAAATTTACTTTAACTTTATTTTAAATTCACGTTAACATTACTCTAATGCAACTTAAACATTACTTTAACTTTACTTTAGCATAAATTTAACTAAACTTAAACTTAATTGTATCACAAATTTAACTTACCTTTAACTTAACTTTAACTTAACTTTAACATAACTTTAGGATAACTTTAGCATAGCTTTCACTAACCTTTAACTTTACTTTAACTGAACTTTTGCTTGACTTTAGCTTAAATTTAACTTAACTTTAACTTAACTTTAACTTAACTTTAACTTAACGTTAACTTAACTTTAACTTAACTTTAACTTAACTTTAACTTAACTTTAACTTAAATTTAACTTAACTTTAACTTAACTCTAACTTAACTTTAACTTAACTTTAACTTAACTTTCACTTAACATTAACTTAACTTTATCTTAACTTTAACTTAACTTTAACTTAACTTTAACTTAACTTTAACTTAACTTTAACTTAACTTTAACTTAACATTAACATAACTTTAGGATAACTTTAGCATAGCTTTCACTAACCTTTAACTTTACTTTAACTGAACTTTTGCGTGACTTTAGCTTAAATTTAACTTAACTTTAACTTAACTTTAACTTAACTTTAACTTAACGTTAACTTAACTTTAACTTAACTTTAACTTAACTTTAACTTAACTTTAACTTAACTTTAACTTAACTTTAACTTAACTTTAACTTAACTTTAACTTAACTCTAACTTAACTTTAACTAAACTTTAACTTAACTTTCACTTAACATTAACTTAAATTTAACTTAACTTTAACTTAACTTTAACTTAACTTTAACTTAACTTTAACTTAACTTTAACTTAACTTTAACTTAACTTTAACTTAACTTTAACTTAACTTTAACTTAACTTTAACTTAACTTTAACTTAACTTTAACTTAACTTTAACTTAACTTTAACTTAACTTTAACTTAACTTTAACTTAACTTTAACTTAACTTTAACTTAACTTTAACTTAACTTTAACTTAACTTTAACTTAACTTTAACCTAACTTTAACTTAACTTTAACTTAACTTTAACTTAACTTTAACTTAACTTTAACTTAACTTTAACTTAACTTTAACTTAACTTTAACTTAACTTTAACTTAACTTTAACTTAACTTTAACTTAACTTTAACTTAACTTTAATTTAACTCTAACTTAACTTTAGCTTAACTTTAACTTAACTTTAACTTAACTTTAACTTAATTTTAACTTAACTTTAACTTAACTTTAACTTAACTTTAACTTAACTTTAACTTAACTTTAACTTAACTTTAACTTAACTTTAACTTAACTTTAACTTAACTTTAACTTAACTTTAACTTAACTTTAACTTAACTTTAACTTAACTTTAACTTAACTTTAACTTAACTTTAACTTAACTTTAACTTAACTTTAACTTAACTTTAACTTAACTTTAACTTAACTTTAACTTAACTTTAACTTAACTTTAACTTAACTTTAACTTAACTTTAACTTAACTTTAACTTAACTTTAACTTAACTTTAACTTAACTTTAACTTAACTTTAACTTAACTTTAACTTAACTTTAACTTAACTTTAACTTAACTTTAACTTAACTTTAACTTAACTTTCACTTAACATTAACTTAACTTTAACTTAACTTTAACTTAACTTTAACTTAACTTTAACTTAACTTTAACTTAACTTTAACTTAACTTTAACTTAACTTTAACTTAACTTTAACTTAACTTTAACTTAACTTTAACTTAACTTTAACTTAACTTTAACTTAACTTTAACTTAACTTTAACTTAACTTTAACTTGACTTTAACTTAACTTTAACTTAACTTTAACTTAACTTTAACTTAACTTTAACTTAACTTTAACTTAACTTTAACTTAACTTTAACTTAACTTTAACTTAACTTTAACTTAACTTTAACTTAACTTTAACTTAACTTTAACTTAACTTTAACTTAACTTTAACTTAACTTTAACTTAACTTTAACTTAACTTTAACTTTACTTTAACTTTACTTTAACTTTACTTTAACTTAACTTTAATTTAACTTTAACTTAACTTTTACTTAGCTTTAACTTTACTTGAACTATACTTTAACTTAACTTAACTTAACTGAACTTTATCATAACTTTAACATAACTTTAGCATAACTTTAACTAACCTTTAACTTAACCCTAGCTTAACTTTAACTTTAATATATTATTATCTTTAACTTAACTTTAAAATATTATTATCTTTCACTTAACTTTATCTGAATTATAACTTTTATTTAACTTTACTTTCATTAAACTATAAAGCAACTTAAACATAACTTTAGCATATCTTTAACTTAACTTTAACTTTATTTAATTATATATATAATTTGCCTTTAACTTAACTTTAACATAACTTTAACATAACTTTAGCATAACTTTAATTAACCTTAAGCTTAACTTTTGTTTGACTTAAGCTTAACTTTTACTTTAACATATTATTATCTATAACTTAACTTTTACTTCAATATTACTTAACTTTAACTTTAACATACCTTTACATTTACTTCAACTAAGGTTTAATGCAACTTTAACATAACTTTAACATAACTTTAACATAACTTTAACATAACTTTAACATAACTTTAACATAACTTTAACATAACTTTAACTTAACTTAAGCATAACTTTAACATAACTTTAGCATAACTTTAACTAACTTTTAACTTAAAATTTGCTTGACTCTAGCTTAAATTTAACTTTAACATATTATTATCTCTAACTTAACTTTAACTAAAATTTTACTTAACTAAACTTTAAAATAGCTTGAGCTTTACTTCAACTAAACTTTAATGCATCTTTAACATAACTTTAACCTAACTTTATTATAACTTTAACTAACCTTTAACTTAACCTTAGCTTAACTTTTACATTAACATTTTATTATAATTAACTTAACTTTAACTTAATTATTACTTTAGTTTAACTTTACTTTTATTAAACTTTAATGCAACTTAAACATTACTGCAACATATCTTTAACTTAACTTTAACTCAATTTCAATATAAATATAACTTACCTTTAACTTAACTTTAACTTAACTTTAACATAACTTTAACATAACTTTAGCATAACTTTAACTTACCTTTGACTTAACATAAACTTAAACATATTATTATCTTTAACTTTACTTTAACTTGAATACTACTAAACTTTAACATATCTTTACATTTACTTCAACTAAACTTTAATGCAACTTTAACATAACTTTAACTTTCCTTAAGCATAACTTTAACATAACTTTAGCATAACTTTAACTAAGCTTTAACTTAAAATTTGCTTGACTTTAGCTTAACTTTAACTTTAACATATTATTATCTTTAACTTTACTTTATCTTGAATATTACTTAACTTTAACTTTAACATACCTTTACCTTTACTTCAACTAAACTTTAATGCAACTTTAACATAACTTTACTTAAGCATAACTTTAACATAACTTTAGCATAACTTTAATTAACCTTTAACTTAAAATTTGCTCGACTTTAGCTGAACTTTAGCATTAACATATTATTAACTTTAACTTAACTTTAACTAAAATATTACTTAACTATAACTTTAAAATAGCTTGAACGTTACTTTAATGCATCTTTAACATAACTTTAACTTTACTTTAGCATAACTTTAACTTAACTTTAACTTAACTTTAACATAATTTTAACTTAACTTTAACATAACTTTAACATAACTTTAGCATAACTTTAAATAATCTTTAACTTAACCTTAGCTTGGCTTTAATATTAACATATTATTATCTTTTACTTGACTTCAACTTAATTATTACTTTAGTTTAACTTTACTTTTATTAATTTTTAATGCAACTTAAACATTACATTAGCATATCTTTAACTTTTTAACTTTATTTTAATATAAATATAAATTCCCTTTAACTTAACTTCAACTAAACTTTAACATAACTTTAACATTGCTTAAGCATAACTTTAACTTACCTTTAGTTTAACTTTATTTTTAACATATTTTCTTTGACTTAACTTTAACTTAAATATTACTTAGCTTTAACTTTAACATAGCTTTACCTTTACTTCAACTAAGCTTTAATGTAACTTTAACATAACTTTAACTTTATTTAAGCATAAAGGTTTACTTAATTTTAACTCAATTTTAACATAAATTTATCTTACCTTTAACTTAACGTTAACTTAACATCAAAATATTTTTAAAAGTCAACTCGTTAATTTAGAGCTGCTGATTTTCCTATCATATAGTGTCCTAAGACAGACAATCTGTTCCAATTTTGAGTAGACCATATTTTCAAACGTTTTTCTACTATATGTGAAAATTTCAGCCATTTCATGGTGAAACAAAAAAGTTATACCCATGCAAACATTGCTATTGGTATGCCTGTTCGTAAAAATAAAAACCACACGAAGCGCGTTGGGCCCTTCTCAAAAGTATGGCACGTGGTGTTCATTTGAAAAGCTAATAACTTTTCGGGGTTAACTCGGATTCAAGATTCGGTCTTAAGTCAAGATGTTCACAATACTCCAAAGGTTCTACATTTTGTACACGAAGAAAATCGACCACCCGCAGCGCCACCTAGAACCACAAATGTGAAAGTGGTACGTTCCCCCATACATTTTGTTGATTTTATCCATACAAATTTCAAGCATTTTGAGCGAACGGTTCCCGTGAACCAAATGAATAAATTTTGGCAGGGTGTTTCTGAACCCCCCCCCATCCAATCTACCATTTTAGGGGGTATAGCCATAGAGGTAACTCTAAGACAAGTAGGTCCCGAAGAAACGTGCTCAACTTTTTGGCTCACCTCTGGTACTATCTTCGGTCCCAAGCTTGTCGAATCACCCCTCGAAACATAGGAAAAACCAATAACCCCTCATTTAATCTGTCAAACTTTCATAGCGAATCAAAACAAACATTGCGTAGTACTAGAATTTCGACTAGAATAGGGTACGTTAATCGTTTGCTTGGGACCAATAGGCTACTAAAGTGGTGAGCCAATTTAAAATCGTTAGTTTCGTATTGATTGTTGGTATAGCGATTGAAATTCCAGGATTGACCTATTTTGAAAGACTCTATTATACAGGAAATTCATGTGCGCAGAGTGCCACGTAGTGTGAGAGTTCTGAACTAATATGACCACCATCCGAAAGGACTTGATTGCCTGAACAACTTTGCTGAAAACAGTAACTTCACATAAAGCCAATATCAAGAAATATTCTATGTTGGATCCAAATTCTATATAATGAGTCATATGAACGAGAAGCACCATTAGCGGCGTAGTTCCCAATTAAACTTGAATCAAGTGGCACAGGCTTGTTGGTCTAACCCAGTACAACAACTTTGTCCAGTTTTATATATTGAAACAAATGAGATAATCCACCACAGCCCCTATTATTGAAAATTCCATAAGGTGTGGGTATTAGACTGATACTAAATTTAACATTTCCGGTTCACAGTGTTCAAACGGGTCATGATTAGCCTCCCAAAATTTGAACGCATTTGGTTAAAAACTGCCGCAAACAGAATTGAATCGATCGAAAATCAAAATCATCATCATCATCCATAATGACTTCACCCAAAGCACATTCGATCGAGTGCACAAAATGACAATTTACTATCTACGACGGTCAGTTTCCGTTTCCACAAACTCCCCTATCGGATGTAGCAGCATCTTCGTGCCGGAAGTTCTCAGCCCCAAGCGGAAGGGATCCCGTGCGAGTCAATAAATCGCACGACTCATACTCGTTACCCCACGAAGAAGCTGACAACGACCCCTCGGTTGGTCGTAACGTTAATGGGCTTCTCCTGCTCATCTTCTCCGGGGAAGTTAGTGCCGGGACACTTGCTAACAAACCAGTCATAATTTCGACAGTAAAAGAGCGAACGTGATTGGAATATGTCCAAGCACACGGACACGGGATGGATGAAAGAACCGTGTCCACAAACTCTGGGAAACACGATGATGCTACTTCATCGGGTGATTGTTAATTTACGATGACGTCCGACGCCACCCGGTGGCCCTGCGATGATGAGCATTTCCAGAGTGGGGATGACTTGTCCATATCTTTTGATTTCGCCTGGTCATTTTCCCAAGCAGTAAGCAATTAAAATCAACTGCGGCCGGTCAGCAGCTCGCCGGACAAAGGTCAACCGATTCCCTGGGTGGGCGGAGGTGGGATGGGGTATGTGGTCAGGTTCCGTTGCCATCTCAGTCCTGCAGGTTGTTGTTTATTACTGGTCTGCCCGAACGAAAGTTTCTGTTTTACCCTTCTTACAAAGAAGGGTATAGATATCACTTGAAAAACCGACTATCGATCCGAGGCCCGGAGGGCCGAGTGTCATATACCATTCGACTCAGCTCGCCGAGATCGGAACATGTATGTGTGTGTGTGTGTGTATGTGTGTATGTGTGTATGTGTGTGTGTATGTAACGAAATGAATGCGCTCACGTTTCTCAGCAACCGCTCAAACTCGGCGCCAAATGATAGGTCTTGGGGTCCCATTCAACGGTATTGAACGGTTTTGGAATCGGTGAACCGGTTCCGGAGATAAGGCCGGAATAAGATCCGGTGAATATGGGCCTTCACGCTGGATTTAACGGAAAACGTATCAAAACCATCATATACCATTCGACTCAGCTCGACGAGATCGGAACATGTCTGTGTGTGTGTGTGTGTGTGTGTGTGTGTACGTGTGTATGTGTGTATGTGCGTATGTGTGTGTGTATGTAACGAAATGAATGCGCTCACGTTTCTCAGCAACCGCTCAACCGATTTGGACAAACTCGGCGCCAAATGATAGGTCTTGGGGTCCCATTGAACGCTATTGAACGGTTTTGGAATTTGTGAACCGGTTCCGGAGATATGGCCGGAATAAGATCCGGTGAATATGGGCCTTCACGCTGGATTTAACGGAAAACGTATCAAAACCATCATGCGACACATCAAATTACTACAGAATTCAAAAATAAGATCAATGCAAGTCGTGTTGAGTGTTCCAGACCACATTGGACACACTTGGACATGTTCCGGGTACCCCGGGGAAGTTGCTTGAATATGAATTGAATTAAAACCCATTAAATCACATTAAAATACGATGATAAGGTGATTGGTAGCCTCACCAAATAGACTACACTCGGATATATTCCGGGTATCCCCAGGCAGTGGCGTAGCGTCACTGGATGACACGGGGGTGGTGGGCTTGGTCACTGATAATGACAATAAAATAAATAAACTTGAATAAGTAAGAAGGGTCTGATCACACCATAGGTGGATAAATTCGGGTTTTTTTTAGTTTTTAGTTTCTGCTGGACGAAAGTTAGTGTGATGGGTATCTAGAATGGAGAAAACTTGCTTCGTTTCACCACTTTGGAAAGCATTAGTCCCCAAAGGTTGAGTTCGTTGGGTCAAAACTCTGCTATCTGTATTCCATCACTTTCGCCACATTTTCCAAATAGAAGCATATTTAGACAAAAATCTCCCAAGATGACATTAAAACTGAAAAGATATTTTCTTCTGTGCGTTCTCTGGTCCGGACGGAGTGGATTCCTCATTCTGGTTAAATTTGTTGCAATGTTAATCCCGGGTAGATAGATGGGATCCAAACTAATGATTAGAGATGTTTGCTCTTTGACAAATAGCACATGATTTCTCAAGGGGGGTGAGAGGAGTCTTTGGATGGATTACGTGCGATTTGTTGCTGTGATGGATCACAAAACAGGTGGAATTCGGTGTGTCGTACCCGTTCGTCAGTTTCTGTTCCTATTCCTGGCAAGGGGTTTTTGCATTTTGAGATCACTTAAAGTATTGATAATCTATTACGCTTGTCATGCTTCACCACCACTCAAAACCATCGGATTGCCGTGTTGAAAGTTTTGTTCTGCTAAGCTGAGCTGTAGCTTACCTAAAACAAGCTTCAACTTCAACTTTTCGCAACCACTTCTATCACACGCTCCAACTAGCCCCAAGCTGAATTCCATCGCTGCCTCCACCGTTCGTTGTGGTTGTGTATACTCTCTACACATCCACACTCACAATATCCCAATCCCGAAACCTGGAAAACCGTGAGCCAACGAAAATATGCTCAAAGTTCCACCGTTTACCGCACCTTTTACGTTTCGAGTATCGTCGGTGGTGTGTAGATGCAGACGTATTTAGGGTAAGGTAGGTAAATCAACATGGCGAGTTCTGCTTCAGACCGCTGCATTCGCCGAAACCACCGTCGTCGTCACCCACTCAGTCAATGTTTAACCAACTAACGCCTCCGGTGGTTTCCGGGCCCTGAAAGACTGGAATTTCCACCGTGCACATGACACACGTTCGGTCGTTTCGGAAATGTTTCAAAAAGTATTCACACCCTGTGCAGGCTTCGGTTCGGTTGCCGCTTTGGAAAAGTTTTTCATTTCTGTAAAATTATTAATAATCTCCTCTTAGCATCAAGGTTTCGCTACCATACGGTTCGATAAAATCGACTACAGCGATCATTTTTCATCCAGCGCAAAACTCGTAAATCTAGCCAGAGAGAGGCAGCGACGAACGAAAGCAACTAAAGCACAGATTTCCCACTTTCCCAATAAAATCAAACAATTGCAACGTGGAGTGGGGCTGGTTGGTGCAATCAAATGGTGATTTATAACGAAAGTATCTTTGCCACCGGACTGTTGCTCCTGTGCTGCTCCTCAAGATGACTTCAAACATAAGGTAGTTGATGGGTTTCACGCCAATTCGGCCAGTGGTTGGCAGCATCATCTCATGTGCCACTGAAACTTTGTGGACATCGACTACAAAAGTATGCTATTTTTTACGTAGGATTTCGTCTTTCGGCAACATATTGGGGGTCAGTGCTGTGTTTCTAAAATTTGAGCAAAGTAGTTGCACCCAATATTGACCAGCGCCCTTAAAATATATATCTGCCCACAATAACGATGCGTCTACCCCGATGTTGATGACGCTGTTTCAAATAGTGTATTATCTAGTTTATATGGTACGTTGCAAAACATTTGCACTTTATCGAGCTGCACCGTACTCTACAGGTGGCGAAGGTGGATTTTTTTTTTTTTTTGTTAATTACTTTATTTGTACAGGCTCAATCAAATAAACTTTACAGAGCCAAGTTATCATTTTTTTAATACATTATAAATGTCTTAAATCTAAAATTAAAGGATTGGAACCGATTACTCGCGGTCTTCTCGAGGTTAGTGGATGACAATTGTTTGGATCGGGAGAGGGAAAAGGAGATTTGGAATATGATTTATGATTAAAAAATGTCACTATTTTTAAAACATATACTTAATCCTATCGACGTTATATCAACTCTGTAATTATACAATTATTACAGAAACAAATCTACAAAAAAAATACACACACACATACAAAACACAAACTTAACACAAGGTTAATCAAACTTTCAATCTATGGTTAATATTCTTCAAGAAAACATATATGAGTTGCATAAACTCCAGATCGCGTCTAGCCAAAATATCCCGAACTGGAACATTAGGTTGTCTACCTCGAACCCGAAGGGAATCGTACAACTCGGATCTGACTCGACGGTGCTCAGCACATGACCAAATAATGTGATCTGCGTCCTGGTAACCTTGTCCACATTCACAAAGATTACTGTCCCCCAGCTCAACACGGAACAAGTGAGCGTTTAACGAGTAGTGATTGGACATGAGGCGAGACATCATATGAATGAAGTCTCGACCCACATCCAACCCCTTGAACCAAGGACACTTCGACACCTTAGGGATAATTGAATACAACCATCGTCCCAAAAACCCGAGGGGCAGAAAATCGCCTTAATGTTCCCTGAATATCTACAAAGTCCCTTTATCCTTTCTTTTTGATATAATGATTAGTTTCTTAAAGTTCCGTCAACATTTTCCAAGCACCATCATGTGTGTTTTCTTATTTATCTCATATCAGACTTGACTTTCTCCTAATTTCAGGAAAAACCTTGAACATTTTCTAGAATTTTCCTAAACATTCGTGGTCAAAACAAAGTTCCCAAAACTACCAGTATGTTATCAAATCAAACCCTCCGCAGTATAAAGTCCTTACTGCGCTAACCGAAGCAATGGCCCTACGAAATTTTGCTTCTCCATTCTTAAGTTACATTACTTACCTTACCAATCAGGCTAAGGCCTTGTTGTCCTCTGCTGTCCGAAGAAGTCGTCTCCACTCTACTCGATCCATGGCCACAGTTCGCCAGCCTCGTAGTCTGCGAAGGGTCCGCAGGTCACCTTCTACTTGGTCGATCCACCTTGCCCGCTGCGCGCCTCTTCTTCTTGTTCCTGTTGGGTCGCTTTCTAGAACCATTTTCACTGGGTCGTCGTGCGGCATTCTTACGACGTGCCCAGCCCACCGTAGTCGCCCAATTTTTGCAATGTGGACGATGGATGGTTCTCCCAGCAGCTGGTGCAATTCGTGGTTCATTCGCCTCCTCCACGTTCCGTCATCCATCTGCACTCCACCGTAGATGGTACGCAACACCTTCCGTTCGAAAACACCACGAGCATAGTCCAGGTCTCGTGGCCGTAAAGGACCACCGGTCTAATCAGCGTCTTGTAGACAGTCAGCTTCGTGCGGCGGCGAATTTTATTCGACCGGAGCGTCCTCCGGAGTCCAAAGTAGGCACGATTCCCTGCCATAATGCGTCTTTGAATTTCTCTGCTGGTATCATTTTCGGCGGTCACCAGTGAGCCTAAATACACGAACTCATCGACCACCTCGATTTCGTCACCGTCAATCTGAACTCGGGGTGGGAGGCTAACATTGTCTTCCCTAGAACCTCTTGCTTTCATGTATTTTGTCTTTGATGCGTTGATGGCAAGTCCAATCCGTCTAGCTTCAGCCTTCAGTCTGATGTACGTTTCCGCCATCATCTCAAAGTTCCGTGCCATAATGTCAATGTCATCGGCGAAACCAAGGAGCTGGATGGACTTCCTGAATATCGTGCCACTCGTGTCTATCCCAGCTCTTCTGATCACACCTTCTAACGCGACGTTGAACAGCAGACACGAAAGTCCATCACCCTGCCGTAACCCCCTTCGAGATTCAAAGGGACTCGAGAGTGTCCCCGATACTCGAACAACGCACATCACTCGATCCATCGTCGCCTTGACCAATCGCGTCAGTTTATCCGGAAATCCGTACTCGTGCATAATCTGCCATAGCTGATCTCGATCGATTGTGTTGTATGCGGATTTGAAATCGATGAACAAATGATGTGTGGGCACGTTGTATTCGCGGCATTTCTGCAGAACCTGCCAAATCGCGAAAATTTGGTCCGTGGTAGCGCGGGCACCCATGAATCCCGCCTGGTATTGCCCCACGAACTCTCTTGCAAATGGTGACAGACGGCGGCATATAATTTGGGAGAGTACCTTGTAGGCGGCGCTCAGCAGTGTGATCGCGCGGTAGTTGCAGCAATCCAACTTGTCGCCCTTTTTGTAGATTGGGCATACGACACCTTCCATCCACTCCTCCGGTAATATCTCCTCCTCCCAAATCTTGGCAATTACCCAGTGCAGCGCTCTAGCCAGTGCTTCACCACCGTATTTCAATAGCTCACTTGGTAGTTGATCTACACCAGTTGCTTTGTTGTTCTTCAGCCGACCGATCTCCTCCTCAACTTCTTGAAGATCAGGGGCCGGTAGCCTGTCGTCTTCTGCGCGTGCTTCAAAGTCTGTTGTCGTACCATCTTCGGTTTTCTGCTGCTTCACCGTTGAGGTGCTCGTCATAGTACTGCTTCCACCTCTCAATCACCTCACACTCGTTCGTGAGAAGGTTACCGTCCAAGTCCTTGCACATATCGGCTTGCGGCCGTAACCTTTGCGCGAACTATTTAGCTTCTCGTAGAACTTCCGTGTGTCGTTTACGCGGTACAGATTTTCCATCGCCTCGCGATCTCGGTCTTCCTGCTGACGCTTCTTCCTTCGGAAAACCGAGTTTTGTCTGTTCCGCGCTTGTCTGTATCGCTCCACAATCAATCTCGTGCGGTGTTGCAGCATTCTCGCCCGTGCTGCATTCTTCTCCTCTACTAACAGTTTGCATTCGCCGTCAAACCAGTCATTTCTTCGGTCCAGGATTGCAGTACCTAGTGCCGTTGCAGCAGTACTACCTATGGCTGAACGGATGTCCCTCCAGCCATCTTCAAGAGAAGCTGCGCCAAGCTGCTCTTCCATGGGTAGTGCAACTTCCAGCTGCTGCGCGTAGTCCTGGGCAACTCCGGTGTCCCGTAGTTGCTCAATGTTGGGTCGTGGCGTTCGACTTCGACGTGTGTTATGCACCGTCGAGAGTTTTGAGCGCATGCATACTGCAACTAGGTAGTGGTCCGAATCTATGTTCGCACTGCGGTACGTGCGGACGTTGATAATGTCAGAGAAGAATTTCCCGTCGATTAGAACGTGATCGATTTGGTTTTCTGTGTGTTGGTCAGGTGATCTCCAGGTGGCTTTGTGGATATCCTTGCGGGGGAAAAAGGTACTTCGAACTACCATACCCCGGGAGGCTGCAAAGTTCACGCATCGTTGGCCGTTGTCGTTCGATACGGCATGCAGGCTGTTTGGCCCGATTGCCGGTCTATACATTGCCTCCCGTCCTACCTGAGCGTTCATGTCGCCGATCACGATTTTGACGTCCCGTTGCGAACAGCCGTCGTACACCTGCTCCAGCTGCGCATAGAACGCTTTTTTCTCGTCGTCGGGTCTCCCTTCGTGTGGGCAGTGCACGTTGATGATGCTGTAGTTGAAGAAACGGCCCTTAATCCTCAACTTGAACATCCTCGCGTTGATCGGCTGCCAACCAATCACGCGTTGGCACATCTTACCCAGCACTACAAAGCCGGTTCCCAGCTCGTTGGTGGTGCCATAGCTCTGGTAGAAAGTAGCCGCTCGATGCCCGCTTTTCCATACCTTTTGTCCCGTCCAGCAAAGTTCCTGCAGTGCTACGACTTCGAAGTTGCGTGGTTGAAGTTCGTCATAGATTAACCTATCGCAACCCGGGAAGCCGAGCGATTTGCAGTTCCATGTTCCGAGTTTCCAATCGTAGTCCTTATTTCGTCACGTAGGTCTGTGCCGATTGTTCCGATCCGCATTTCTTTCTTCGGTATGAGTTACATGCACTAGGCTTAATAAGGGGAAGATTATGGATATGATGATAGTTAAAATCGAAAAACAAAAGAAGAAGGGTCTGTGCCTAGGGGCACGAACGGAAGCTTGACGTAGGACCGCTAGTGGACGGAACAAATCTGACCATTTAGTTCTTTTAATTGATCAATCATCAATTATCTTAACTCAGAAACTCTAAAGCTGTTGTATTTCAGCAACATTTTTAAGTCTTTTACAAAAATGCTCATAACTTCGACAATTTCCAACCGATTTCATCCATTAAAGGCTCATTTTCTCCGGTTTTGAATGGACTTTAAGAATAAATTATGGAATGATTTTTTGAATCTTTTTATCCCATTAAAAATGTTGATTAAAACAAGATTTTTATGGAAAATTCGCAGGAAAAATTAAAAAAATGCTGTAAATTTTTAAATGACTTCAAAATTAAATTTTTAATAAAGATATTAAATTCTAGTGAACGATAGCAAATTTATTTAGCTTCATTTTCATAAAAAAAGATTTAAAATTGGTTCACTAGTTCCAAAGATATTGATATTTTAGTAATCGTACTTTTGCCCAAAATTCAAAAAATCAAAATTTTTGTATATCTCAAAAATGGCTCTACTTTAATTTTTTCTGACCACGGCATTGAATTCTGCGTAGGATTTTGCATTAGAAACGTTGGTCAACCACTAAAGTTCACACTTTTTATGTTGTTTTGTAAACTAGTGTAATCTTAACAAATTTATGGTGGTCCTGAAAAGGACCGTTTTGTAGTGATGGTTGAGTAATGCTGAGCTGAGCACGACGAGCTACTGATTCCGATCCTAGCCTAGCGGTGGGACTTCTTCCTCCTTCTCTATGGTTGCTCATATGAGCCCTGCAGCTCGCGGCTTGCAGACAGCCTTTCGTCATTGTTGTTGTTGAAAGCACTCCTGCTACTGCTTCTGCTGGACTGGACACCACCACTTACGGTGATTGAATGAGCACCGTTAAGTGGGACCGCATGGAATTCGATTTTTAAGTCTGTGTTAGGGAATGCGCTGTTTTCAGACATTCGGTGATAATTTTTATCACCATTGCAACAGTTGACATTTGGTATTTTTCAATAGTGGCCTATTGAAAATTAACTAAGTGTTCATTTTAGCAGATTGGTAGATAAATTTCAAATCGTTTGGCTTTTTTAGAATTAAAATCTATCTGCTATTTGTTGAAACCTGACTACTTTTCGTAATGCTGTGCATATTGTTTTTTTTTTTAATTGCGTGGATTCTATAGATCCTGTGGAGATCTATCTAGCCCTGATGTATGTGTTGGTAGAGGGAAAAATGTAAACTTTGCGGGAGACGATGTCTTAACACTCGCAACACAGCAATTTTGTGAAATATGAAGTAAAACAAATCCTAGCTAGTTCTGCATGATGATTTTGATTGATTTTATTTATTTCTTTTTTATGATAACTCCATACTAGAAAACAGGCAAAAACTCACAAACAGGCTGCTTTTTCATGGTATACAGTGTGATAATTCAATAATCAATAAATTATCTCAACATTTTGTGGCAAACCATTCATAAGTTTTGGTAAAATACAAAAAATTCTATAATCCACATTGAATTTCATATGTAAGCGCCGATTGAAACAATCTTTTCAACGTCACTACAAGGGTGATTGATTAAACGAAAGAAACGAATCGTGCGGAATGGCCTACAATTCCACACCTTCTATAGACAGGTTGCGCCTTGATAGCTAGCTGCTTGCGGGAACTGATGACCTTGACCAATGTCCAAATAATACTAGTTAACAAATTTTTGGTGGCCCTCAAAAGGACCGTTTTGTAGTGATGGTTGAGAAATTCTTAGCTGGATTTTCAACACGGATGAGGCTGTCGAGCTGTATGTCGTTTGGAGCGAGGATGACACGCTTGGCATAGATGACCGACCCGCAGCGATTCACGAAGAGCTACTGATTCCGATCCATAGCATAGCGGTGCAGCTTCTTCCTCCTTTGATGGTTGCTTATGTGGGCTCTGCAGCTCGCTGCTTGCAGGCTGCCTTTCGTTGTTACTGGAGAACAATTTTCAACGCCACACGCCGAAAGCACTGCTACTGCTGCTACTGCTGCTACTAATTTTGACGACCGAACACCACCACACAGTGCACAGTGGTTCCCCTTAGAACAAAAGTAAAATTAGGGTGGTCCTTAAAATTGGTGAATTAAAAATACACGCAAACCAAAAATCTATTACAATAAATGTTAGTTCCGTTTCCTATCATCCTCTGTTCATGAACATCGCAACGAATGTTAGGAATTGACCATGCAAGCGATGTAATGGTTTTTTGTCTTTTTTTATTTCGTGTTAGCGTGGATATTTCGACTATACCAGTAAGATTGTAGAACGACGCACGTTGTAGAACATTGTAGAACAACGCACACACTTGCCTCGAATGCCTCTATTACAATGAATGTTAGTTCCGTGATGGTTTTTTGTCTTTTTTATTTCGTGTTCTATCTACGCTTTCGACTATACCAGTAAGCTTGTAGAACGACGCACACACTTGTCTCGAATCTCTCCAGCAGAAAAAGCATACGAAGTCGAGCATGCGAGAAAATGAGCGCTTCATATTTGCTTTTAGGCTATCCATATTCAGGAGCATGGAGAGAGCAGTGGAGAAAGCACAGGTCTGATAATCGCAACTTTCGTGGTTCGAGTCCAGTCGGCAACCAAATTCCTATTTTTTTCGACACAATAAATTTACCTCACTAATACACTCTACATTTTTCGGTCTCCAATTTTCTTGCATTGGACCGCAGCTAGGTATATCGCATCCTCGGTTCATGCGGTCTCCACTTACATCCTCTGATGATGAATCCCACATAATTGTAAGCGAATCTTACATCCACCGGTTGGGTGTACACACTTAGACCAAAGTAATTTTCTAAATAGTTGTAGAACATTCAATTCAAAGCAATTTTATTGAAAACACAACGTTTTTATCTCTTATGGTTCATGAGTTATGATTTTTTTTTAAACAAACAGGTTAGGGTGGCCACTCAAATCGTTTTTCTTTAAATAACTTTTCATGTGTTAATGTCTCGTAAAAACATTGTTCTGATTACATTTAGAATTTTTGGTGACGCATATTTTTGCTCCAGCAACTAGGTTACTATCTTTTTTTTATTAGAAATTTGAAGGCTATTTGCTTCGAAAAAATGGCTCTTTTCAATTTCTAATATCTCGAAATAGAGCAAATTGATTTTCAAACATTTAATTTCATTTGAAACATCGTTTTTTTCTTCATTATTGGTTAAAAAAATCTGCATAAGTTGTTTTTTTCTGTTTAAAGTGTTTTATTTAATTAAAAAAAAAGTAATATTTTTCAGTAAAAACTAGCCATAATATTTCAAATAAAAGAGATAACACCTTAGCAAAAATATGCGTCATAAAAAGTTCAAACAGTGTCTTATATAAAAAGTTCACGAGAAATGACCATATAAAAAGATGTTTAAAGAATGCCGATTGTCTAGGGGCCACCCAAACCTGCTTGTTTAAAAAATCATAACTCATGAACCATAAGAGATAGATATATGGCACGTGTGTGTATGTGTGTGCGCGTTGGTGTGCTTTGAAAAAGGCATTGTGAAGCTTGCTACAGTATACACCGCAGATTATATAACTTAGAAACGGATATTTTTCAAAAAACACTTTACTTGTTATTCCTAATTTCAACATCTTTCGCAAAAAATTGCAAAACACATTAAAGCCTATCTGAAAGCTAGCTATCTTTTGGTTACTAAAGGATAGTGGGCGGATGTGTCCGTCATATGTTTTGCTTAGTCTAAATGTGAAAAAAGTATATCTTTGCTAATTTTTTTATTTGAAACTGTCACTTAAAACAGTGCAGACACTGTTTTTGACCATCCATTTGACGTGAAATAAGCCGAGGAACATTTCTTTTCAAGCAACCAAGTTGATAAACACATTAATTTTTGCTATATTTGAGCAAAACAGTAACAAGAAACATTACGATTTTTTTTTAAATCGCTACACTATAACCACCATAAAAAATATGTAATTAACAGAGCTGCACAAATCATTTAATTTAAGATACTCTTAACATGTAAAAATGATAAAAAAATATTGAAATAAAAAAATATCAACTTTAATTTTGGAGGTTTTGTCCAGTCAGGAACCACTGTGCAGTGGTGTGGTCGTTGGAAGCGTGTAATTCTGAGTATGGCGATGAGTGTGCAAAATATTACGCAATTCCATCCTCCCTATTCGCACGCGCCCGAGGATCGGAGGCGAATGCCACTTCGACTTGTTTCGTCTACTTACTACTCTCTGACCAGAGATGCCAGATTTTTTTCCATGCAATTCCGTAGACTTATTCAAATCTACGGATTTCTACGGATTTTTTTTAGTCGAGATTGATTGTTTTTAGTCGAAGGTGATTTAATTTTTTTTTCTTAAGTGATACTTTACGTCAAATGATAAATCGATGAAAGAACTTTTGAAAAACTACTAGGGACAGTCTGGGGTTGTACGCAATGCTGACGTCGGACTACGTGGTCTTATATAATAAATGTAATTTGTTAACTGTGTGTATGTTTTGTGTAGTGTTTTGTGTAGGAATAGGAATTTGATCGGGGTTCTCTCTGTTTATACACTTTAGTATGATTACACTAGTTTACAAAACAACATAAAAAGTGTGAACTTTAGTGGTTGACCAACGTTTCTAATGCAAAATCCTACGCTGAATTCAATGCCGTGGTCAGAAAAAATTAAAGTAGAGCCATTTTTGAGATATACAAAAATTTTGATTTTTTGAATTTTGGACAAAAGTACGATTACTAAAATGTCAATATCTTTTGAACTAGTGCACCAATTTTAATTCTTTTTTTATGAAAGTGAAGCTAAATAAATTTGCTATCTCAAGAATAGTATGTCTTAAATAAAAATTTAACTTTGAAGCCATTTAAAAATTTACAGCATTTTTTTTTTTATTTTTCCTGCGAATTTTCCATAATAATCTTGTTTTAATCAACATTTTTAATTGGATAAAAAGATTCATTCCATAATTTATTCTTAAAGTCCATTAAAAACTGGAGAAAATGAACCTTTGATGGATGAAATCGGTTGGAAATTGTCGAAGTTATGAAATTTTTTGTAAAATCATGGAAATTGAATGTTCCAAGATTGGCCGTCGTCCCGCTCCTAGGTTCATGCACCACTTCCAGTAAGCCTTTCTGCGGACGTGTACGCATACGGTGCATTTCACTAACACTACCAGCTGTCACGCAAAATTAAATGGGATATTTTCAACAATATAATTTACGCTAGTGTTTGTGAGACCGCTCGGCGAGAACCTAACGCAACCAACTCAATTTGACAGCTTTCTTTCTTTAACATTGCTTAACGATGTATACGACAAAACGTGAATTCAAGTGTAAAAATGATCCTCAAAAGTTTTGTTACGCGTGTGGCAACTATATATTTACAAAATCGGTCAATTTCACTGCTTCGTTGCAAACTGCATACAGGCTTTATTTTAAAATTGATCCTGGAGACTTTGACAAACCGTGGTATTATACCAAAAGTATTATGTAGTTCGTGCAAAACGTGCTTGGCTAGGTGGATGTCAGGCGCAAGGTAAATTGATTTTTTGAATAACTTTCATATAAACAATTTATGTACAGCATGGTAGTGCTTTGTTCTTTCCTGATCGACATTATCTTACTTCATCTATTTTTGATAAGTGTTAATGTCTTACTTACTAACTCACTTATTTGTTATCTGTCAGTCGCTATTTGTCCTTTGACATGCCCACCATATGGCGTCGACCGTTTTGTCATGCAACGGATTGTTATTTCTGCTTACAAGGACGTCACAAAACAGTTGAGTATCCACAAGTGGCTTCTATGACAAAACCTGTTCCACATTCAAGTTCGGTCCCGTATCCTGTTTATCCAAAGCGGAAACGAGCGCCCTCTGTTGAATCGACCGTTACAAAAAGTGAGGAGGGATTCAAGGAGGAATGCGAGGAAGACTTCGAGGTGGAATTGGAAAGAAACCCAAAACTGTTTACACAATCCGAATTTAATGATTTGGTGCGAGATCTCGACTTATCGAAGGAGAAATCCGAATTGCTGGCATCACGCTTGAAAGAACACAACATGCTGAGCAAGGAGGTCAAAATTTCTTGTCACAGGAATCGTCACAAGAAATTTGACAAATATTATTCTACAAAGGACAAGGCTTGTTTGAAGAGTTTGGTGAGCCATATGATCCAGCTGAATGGCGTTTATTCATCGATAGCAGCAAGTTGAGCTTGAAAGCCGTTTTACTGCATCAAGGGAATGAGAAACCTTCTATTCTATTAGCTCATGCCGTTAATATGAAGGAAACGTATGAATCAATGGCTCTATTGCTCAATTTGATAAATTTCAATCAACACAATTGAAAAATTTGTTCCGATCTTAAAGTGGTTGCCATGTTGACTGGATTGCAACAGGGATACACAAAATATATGTGTTTTTTGTGTAAATGGGACAGTCGAGCTCGTAAGGAACACTACGTCCGAAAAGATTGGCCAAAACGGGATAATTTCACAATTGGTAAAGACAACGTTAAAAATGATCCTCTTGTGGCAAAAGAACGCATAATACTTCCACCACTACATGTAAAACTTGGGCTATTCAAAAATTTCGTCAAAGCGTTGCAAAAAGAAGGGCCGGCATTCCAGTACTTGAAATCAGTATTTCCAAATTTATCTGACACAAAGATAAAGGAAGGTGTATTTGTTGGCCCACAGATCAAAAAACTGCTCAATGATTCCGCATTCAATACAGTTTTGACACCAGATGAGGAAGAAGCGTGGAAATCGTGCCAGCGTTGTCACAACCTTTTTAGGAAATTTCAGAAGCCCAGATTATGAGGAAGCCGTCGATGAATTGCTCAAAAATTATGAGAAAATAGGTATAAATCAAAAATATTGTGTTTGTTACATATAATTAATTTCAAATCCTTTTATTTCACTGAACACAGGTGTGAATATGTCTTTGAAGATACATTTCCTACATTATCACATGGATTTTTTCCCGGAAAATCTTGGTGACGAGAGTGATGAGCACGGCGAACGTTTTCACCAACAAATGAAGATGATGGAACGTCGTTACCAAGGGTTTTGGGATGAAGCAATGATGGGTGACTATTGTTGGTTTCTGATTCGAGAAACAAGTTCAAAACATCGAAGACAAAGTCATTCGATTCTCAATCATTTTTAATAAAACCTAAATAAATTTCTTTTGTATCAACTCGGTTTTAAATCCTGATATGCCTTAATCAAATTGATATGTAGAGAAAAGAATCTCCCATGAAAACTTTACATGCGATTTGGATGCTTACAACGACACCTAGAAAAGGAACTCTAAAGCTGTTGTATTTCAGCAACATTTTTAAGTGTTTTACAAAAATGCTCATAACTTCGACAATTTCCAACCGATTTCATCCATTAAAGCCTCATTTTCTCCGGTTTTGAATGGAATTAAAGAATAAATTATGGAATGATTCTTTGAATCTTTTTATCCCATTAAAAATGTTGATTAAAACAAGATTTTTATGGAAAATTGGCAGGAAAAATAAAAAAAAATGCTGTAAATTTTTCAATGACTTCAAAATTAAATTTTTAATTTAGACATAATATTCTAGTTAACGATAGCAATTTTATTAAGCTTCATTTTCATAAAAAAAAAGATTTAAAATTGGTGCACTAGTTTCAAAGATATTGACATTTTAGTAATCGTACTTTTGTCCAAAATTCAAAAAATCAAAATTTTTGTATATCTCAAAAATGGCTCTACTTTAATTTTTTCTGACCACGGCATTGAATTCAGCGTAGGATTTTGCATTGGAAATGATCATCACCTTACCGAGTTCAAAAATGCTGTAAACTAGTGTTATGATTGCCCTGAAAAGAAGCTTTTGATATGAAATTTAGCTGGGACATGTTCAGAAATTTAACTCTTTTGGAAGCACAGGCAAGAATACCATGATACTGTTGCACCTGTAGTTTTTGGCATACTTTCACTGATTGCTTGAGGGGATCCTTGTTCAGCCATAGGAAGATGTGCGCGTGAGGACTTCCACGGTGCTGAAATTCAATCGTGTCAACCAGCTTGTTGAAGTACACACAGCACGTGACTGGATCATCATTGACCAGAGTTGCTCTTTGTAGTGCAGTCAATTTCTGGATAGGATCTGTTAAGTCATTGCCATTGTGTCTTTCTGACAATCGATGTAGGAGATTCAACAAATGGGGCTACTTCATCTTATTTGCACTGAGTGTGAGGAACATCGTAGGCTTCTCCAATTGTCGCATCATGGTGAACAACTTTCTCTTCCTTGGTTGCCAATACTGTACTGAATTCGATATTAATTTGAGGAAGGATAGATTTCGCTCAATTCACTGCTCCATGAATAAGGCGGTCCTTAAGGTTGACCGTATAATGTTTGCGGTTCCCGTGCACTTAAAAGTGCATTGCAAGCCTTCGGGAACTCTAAGAAAAAGAACTTCTTTAGCATATACAACAAATGTTGTGGTTTGGCCACACGCCTGTCTTGACGACGAGTTTCACTGGATGCCATCATGAAATATGTCATCCGAACGCCCGGCTTGAATTTCGTAGATGGCCGAAACATATGGCAGGAAAAGCTATCTCTTCACCGTGCTCGTCATATATTAATGACAGAGAAACCCTGTTTTGCGCGGGAGCGGTCTCCTGTTGCCCAAGCAGCAATTCTGTCTCATTATCCAAGGAAATGGTTTCCAGCTCAATTTGAGGATCCACTGCGGGGGTATCAAGACCATTTATGGCGATCTGATCAATTGTGATCCCGTGGCGACGGTACAATGGTGTCGTAATCTAATAAGAAAACCCCGCTTTAACCGTAGTTTCCTTTATAAAGCCGGACAAGTACGACGACTTATGGATTACGTGCTTTTTGATGAACACGTTGAAGGCCTGATCATCATCGAGCTGACGGGGAAAAGAGCGTCGTCTCTCTTAATTACAAAACGCAAACGGTAGAACAACATTCGAGCAAAAAGAAAATTATCAAATAACTATCATCTGACATATGTGATTTCGTTCTAATTCCTCAATTTGGTGTAAATTAAACCATTTCTGATCAGAAATGTTATTACTAGGACATCGTTGCTTGCTATTTTCAGAATTCACACAAGCACAACATCAGCAGCTCTTAGTATGAGAAAAATTAGAATACATACATTGGTGACGGCCTGTCGTATGACATTTTAGATTGGTACTGTAATTTGAAAACTTGTTCTGCAAGTGTCGGAAGCAAAGGCAGTCGATTATCACAGAAAATATGTCGACTACGGTGACCGCTTACAAGACTGGTCTCGACACGACTTTTATTCGCCTTCACACGGCACCGTCGAAAATTTTTCTCTTCAAGCAAAGATTGACAGTATATTATGAGAACTTTTGGCGGAGTGAAGAGATAGTACGAAGGCCGCCATGTTTCACCAATTCTATCAAAAAGCGGATAAGTGAGCAAGAAAACGGTTGACAAGTTGCAGGGGTGTATTTTACTTTATGCTTCTTTCCCTTCAGAATCAGAATATACTCTAGATTGTAAAATTCGATTCTGAAGGGAGACGTACACTGAAGAAAAATCCGTAGAAACTGTACCGAATTCCATAGATTTTGCCTACGGATCCGTATTTCCGCAAAAATTTGTTAAATCCGTAGATCTACAGAGATTTCCGTAGATCTGGCATCTCTGGGGAAGCAGCATATGCATGTAGGTAATTGGTGGATTTGTTAGTTAATTCGACGCTTTTGGACAATGCTGGACATTTACCAGTTTTTCAATAGTTTCTTGATGAAAATCAACATTCAGAAGCATTATCGATGCGTAGCCATATTTCTGATCGATTGGAGATAAAATTATTGAATTTGGACCAGGGGCAGCTGAGTTATTAACGTTCAAAATCATTCTTAATTTATTACACGCTCCATTTTTGATTTTCACAAAGTGTACCCCCATATAGAAATCAAAGACGTAGTCCTACGTCAAAAGCTGCTTCAGAGGTGCTAAAAATTTCTAAATTACCATTAACACCGAAAAGGAAAAAGGCACTGAACAGATTAAATAGAGCGTTGTTAACAAAAGACCATATATAACACAGTACAAATGGAGAGTAATAGAAAATAAGAGTTTCAAAATGCAGTTAGGCAGCATGAAGAAAAGGTTATCAAAAGTTTTTATCAAAATCTGAATGATTTTGATGTTGCAGTGAGGATCAAAAAATCTGATGCTTTCTTAAGAAATTACTTAAAAAAGAAAGCATTCAAGAAAATTCAAATACCAACTTAGTTATGGAACGAGGTGTTAAAACAAAGTGCGGGTCCAGAGATTTTGTTTGTGGATGAGCAAGATTTGTGCCCTATTACGGAACCATCAACGGAAGATGAAATGCGGAGGATTGTGCATTTTTCTTGTAATGGAAAATCACCAGGTGCAGACGGAGTTCGTATGGAATTTCTCCAATATGCTGAAGAGGAGACGTTTCAAATTTTGGTGAAACATTGTAGAAGTATATGGCTGGAAAACAAAATGCCTAAAGATATGAACACATCAATTCAGGTGCCAATACCAAAAATAATGAACCCTTGAACAGTTGCTGATTTTCGCAGGATAAGTTTATGTAATGTGGTATATAAACCATCTGCTAAGTGGTTACGAAACAGGCTGAGGAGTTTTACTGGTGATCCAGACCTGCAGCAAGCTGCATTTACGGAAGGACGTTCTACAGACGGTCATATATTTTTGGCAAGGAGGTTGATGGAGGAATTTTGGAATGATGGAGAAACACTACTCGTGGCGTCAGTAGACATTAAGAAAGCCTTCGACAAGTTTAAGAACATTTTATTGGAATTACAAGTACCAACTCATATTATTGACAGAGTTTTACTACGCGTCAAAGAAGATAGAACTAAAGTTAAGTGGCAAAATCAGTTTTGGGAAAGGGCATAAAGCAGGAGTGTCATTTGTCACCATTTCTTTTCAACTTAGTAATCCAAAGTGTACTAAAGAAAGTAGCTGCTAAAGTGCCACATTTAAGATTGATTGAGATTGGCGCTCTCATCTTACCAATAGTACTGGCCTTTGCTGACGACCTTCTGATAATAGTTGAAAATCAACATGATCTGGAAAAAATCATAACAGCTTTGGAAGAATGGTTGGCCGAGGTTGGACTAGAAATTACCGAAAAAAAAGAGTCAAATTCTAATTAAGGGCCGAATGCCACGAAGAGTACACCGAAGACGATAAAATTGAATGGTAAGAAATATGATACCTGCGAATCAATGAAATATCTTGGAGTGAATCTTACAAGCACACTTAATCGTCCAGCAACAATAAGACAGAGATGCGTTAAGGTTCAATTTACTTTGATGTATTTTTTAAAAATTCAATGGCAGTTTTTTTCGACACATTATTTTAGATTGAAAAATATCAAAAGGAATCGAATAGTGCGAGCTTTTTGCAATCTGAAATAATGCGTTGGAAAAAACTGCTTTTGAAATTTTCCAAAAAGCATCAAAGTAAATTGAACCTTAATGCAATAAAATCAGCAAAGACTATTTTCCAATTTTGTAAAAATTTTAAACCACCTTGGGACATTGGGAGACTAATTTATAACACAGTCATTTATCCCGCAATGAAATATGGATCAAAAGTTTCCACACTTACGAAGAGAAGTCGATTACAGTTATCTAAATACGAGAAACTTATTGTGAAGGATATCTGGAATAATTGCAGAAAAACAAATAGGAAGTTGAATGTTAGGAAAGAATTAGCAGGAAAAACAATAAATAGAAGAATTAGAGTCGGTAGAATTTCTTATTATGGACATATCATCAGACGAAAGTCAAAACATCCGCTTAATCTAGTTTATAAATTTAAGTGTAATCGTAAAAAAAAGAGGGTAGACCTAGCTTTACGTGGAAGGCTACCCTAAGCAAGATTTTGTGAGGTATGAGGGGATGGATGAAAGAGACTGGAAGTTACTTGCAAAGAATAGGGAAAAAAATAATAAAAGAGAAGAGGAAATCTATAAGGAAAGTGATAGTGAAATTTCGGATGGGAAAAGTTGATGATGATTGAACTTAAAAAAAAATGCTTACTAAAAATAATATACAGAAGGTTTGAAGAAAAGAACAGGGAAAACAAGAAGAAAAAGGAAGAGCAATAAAAATAACGAAATGGATAAAAATTAAGGAAAAAATAAAGAAGAGTATGGAAACGGATAGAAACAGGAACATTTAAAAAAAATCAAGTTGTCGTCATCTAAAGGTTAGTTCATTGGTACAGGTAAATTCATTCAAATAATTTGTTTTTGAGTACATATAATAATACGTAAATAATCATTTTTGTCAACCCCTCCTTGATAATGTTTGCTAAAATGCAAGGTTGCAAATACTCTTTTCAGCTAAAAAAATGTTTTTCGGAATAATTAAACTAAAAGATAGTATGATGGCATGTTTAACTTGTAACTTACAAGAAGAGGTTACAAAGTATGCGTTTGAAACATAAAACCTGAAAATTTTGCTTTCTATGAGTCACAATCAGCGATTTGTTGATCGCTGAGTGAGTGAGTGAGTGAGTGAATGAGTGAGTGTGTGAATAATCGCTGATTGTGACTCTCATGAAGTGAAATAAACAGGTTTAATATGTCAAACACATTCTATGCAACCTCTTCTTTTATCCTGCCAATTCAAAATATTGCCCTGCAAGAGGTCAACAACGTCACGGTGGACCGGATGAATAAGACACTTGGCGGCGATTACTTATGGTCCATTAAACAAGGATCTAACCTTCGGAGATCTGTGGCCATAGGAGTCCGTAAAAATGTCCCCCATCAAATGGTTGATCTCGATACCGACCTCCCTAATGTCGGCATTCGGATCCAAGACCCAACTAGTATCTACATCGCCTGCGCCTATCTGCCTTGCGGAAGACTACCCAATCTAGGAACCGAGATTCGCAGAATACTTCGGCAGTTACCAGAACCCAAAATGTTCATTGGGGACCTGAACGGCCATCACCCGGCCTGGGGTTGTCCAAGAGCTGACCCACGAGGGGTCACCATCTGCGATATTTTTGAGGAGGAAGATTTAGTCATCCTAAATGACGGGGGCCCGACGTTCTTTAACGGACGGCACACCACCGCCATCGACGTGCCGCTCCTTAGTGGGCAAAAAGCTATGGGGCATCAACCCGGATCTGCACGGCAGCGACCACTATCCGGTACAGATCCGGTTATACGCCGCAATGGCACCGGAGAACACCAGAAGACCACGGTGGCGGTATGGAGAAGCCGACTGGGAGGGCTATCAGCTCTCTTACCGAACTCTCGCGCAGACTGAAGAACCTACGGACATCCCAAGTATCACGGGAGTCATCCACAAAGCAGCCAGCACCAACATCCCAAGAACAGGCAGTATTCCCGGGCGGAGTGCACTCCGATGGTGGAATGAAGACACGAAAAGTGCTGTAAAAGCCAGGCGGAAGGCACTCCGCAAACTCAAGCGAACCTCTACGAACGACCCTGCGAGAGAGGAAATCCTCGCAAACTACCGCCAGCAGCACAACAAATGCCGACAGGAAATCCGGACGGCGAAGCAAAATAGCTGGTCGGATTTCCTGGAAAGCATCAACGCCGAACAATCGTCAGCAGAACTGTGGAGCCGCATCAATGCCCTCAGCGGCAAGCGGCGATCATCGCCGCTGCAAATGCAAGCCGACACCGTTACCATCACCGAACCAAACGCCGTAGCAGATGAACTGGGAAAATACTTCGCCAAACTATCAGGAATCGCGGAGTACAGCGAAAGTTTCCAACGACGAGTCGGTCCTTCGCTGTCCTCGGTGCCCACTTTCGGAATTCCCACAGACAACGACGACCTACCGATCAACCAACCATTCTCCTGGGAAGAATTCTCGTTCGCTCTTAGCCGGAGCAACGGAAACTCGGCCGGACCGGATGAAATCGGATACCCACTGCTGAAGCATCTACCGCTCGAAGGGAAAACACAATTGCTCGAACTCTACAACCAGCTATGGACCAACGAAGAATACCCGGACAAATGGAGGGAAAGTCTCGTGATCCCGATCCCCAAAACAAATATAGGGACCAAGGACGTCACAGGATTCCGCCCCATCGCGCTGACCTGCTGCATGGCCAAAGTCTTGGAGCGGATGGTCAACAGAAGGCTCAAGCAATACCTGGAGTCTAAGGGACTGCTTGACCATCGACAGCACGCCTTCAGGCAAGGGTACGGTACCTCCACCTACTTCGCCACTTTTGGAGAAGTCCTGAAGGAGGCACAGGACCAAGGCCATCATACGGAGATAGTCTCGCTGGACATCTCCAAAGCATTCAACAGAACGTGGACACCAGCAGTAATGAAGAAGTTAGCCGAATGGGGACTAAAAAGACGCATCCTACACTTCGTCCGAAACTTTCTGACCGACCGATCTTTTCGGGTGTCGGTCGGAAACGTCCAATTCAGAAGGTTCAGCGAAGAAACCGGAGTACCACAGGGTTCGGTGATCGCGGTCACCCTCTTCCTGGTGGCCATGAACGGGGTCTTCGACAAGCTACCCAAGAACATATATATTTTCGTCTACGCGGATGACGTCCTCATTGTAACAGTGGGCCCCACCCTGCAGAGGACGAAATTAAGGGCGCAAGCGGCAGTCTCCTCGGTGGTCAGATGGGCTGACTCCGTTGGGTTCCAGCTTTCCGCCGGCAAGAGCGTGCGCTGCCATATATGCACCACCCGGCATCGGAACAACGGACAGCCCATCATGATCAAACAGCAAGCGATACCGACCAAAAACACAATAAGGGTGCTGGGAGTGCTCCTCGATCGGAACCTATCCCTCGAGCCGCACTTCCAACAGGTGAAGAAGGACTGCCGTAGTCGATCCAACCTGATGAAGACCATCTCCCGCCCCCACCGATCCAACAACCGTGAAATCCGCTTCCGAGTAGCCCGAGCCATCATCGACAGTCGCCTATTGTACGGCGTAGAACTAACGTGCCTTGCCGCCGAGAAAGCCGTCCAAATCTTGGAACCGGTCTACAACGGATACGTAAGAACAGTCTCCGGTCTCCTGCCCTCCACCCCGGCCGACGCCGCGTGCTTTGAAGCCGGTATTCTGCCTTTTCGGCTCGTTTACACCGCAGCTACCGCTACCAAAGCCGCTGCCTTCCTCGCTAAAACGTCGGGAAACAGCAGGATCTTTCTCCTCGACGAGGCGAACCGACTCCTCCGCACGGTCGCCGACGTAGATCTTCCTCCAGTGGCCAGGGTCCACTGGCACGGAGACAAAAGGTGGCAATCACATCAGATCAGAATCGACAGCCGAATCAAGGACCGCTTCAGGGCAGGAGACAACTCACTGGCTTTGCGCCGGACAGTCGTCGAAACTCTCGGGGTGCACTATCAAGATCACGAAATGGGGTTTCAGGAGATAGTTTGGTCGGCAGCAATTCACTTCCGGCCCAGTGCTCGGTGTTTTCCGCTGAGGCAGCGGCCGTCTTTCACGCAACCACCCTTCCGGCCAATCGACCGATCCTCATCGTTACCGACTCACAAAGCGCAATAATGGCCCTAACCGATGAAGCACCAAAGCATCCGTGGATACAAGGGACGGTAACGCATGCGCCGCCCAACACCGTATACATGTGGGTACCCGGGTACTGTGGCATCCAGGGGAACGTGATCGCCGACCACCTCGCTGGCTCAGGCCCCATCGAACCCAGGTTCTCTGACAATGTTCCGTTCCAGGACATCAAGAAATGGATCAAGCGGACGGTTCGGAGAGCGTGGGACAACGAGTGGAGGAACAATCGAACTCACCAACTACGAAAAATCAAGGCGACCACCGATCCCTGGAAGGATCGACCGAGCCTCAAGGAGCAGCAAGTGGTGTCCAGGCTGCGCACCGGGCATAGCAGGGCCTCCCATAATTTCGGAGGAACACCGTTCCGGAGAACCTGCGAAACCTGCGGAGTGCCAGCCTCCGTAGAACACATCCTCATCAACTGTGTGGAGCTCGAGGACCTTCGGGTTGCCTTCGGTCTGGAAACCAGCATACGAAGTCTGCTTGGTGACGAGTCCCCGGCAGCAGACGCCCTCATCGCCTTCCTGAAGGAGGCGAATCTTTTTTACAACATTTGAGTGTTTTCTGTTTGTGCTTTTGAATTCGTTGGCCCTTTTGGTAGTGTTTTTACAATATTTTATATAATTAAGCTAAATGCCCACTTGCCAAGATTGGGATCCTCCTTTTGAGGTCCCAATTCTTTTTTGTAATTTTTAAAAGAGATGAACTAGCCTTAGGCTAAAAATCTCTCTAATAAAGGAAAAAAAAGGAAAAAAAAAATTAAAAATATGATCATGGCATCTAATTATTTCATAGTTAAAAATAACATTGTTTTTGCTGAAATGAATATTTGCAACCTTGCTAAAATGATACGAACTCCATGAGAGAACAAGATCTTAAAGCACCCAAACAAAGCAATGAAAATTAATCTTATCAATGAAAAAAAGCCAGCGGCGCCGGTGCTGTAGTGGTAAGCGTGATAACCTCTCACCCCAGCAGGCCCGGGTTCAATCCCAGTCTGCACCACCGGGATGTTCTGAGACATAACATCTCTGATCACGCCTTTGGTCCCCGGTCCATGAGTTTATGGGTCGATAGATAGGGTCCAGGTGTGGGAGCTGCCTCCCTGGCGTCGGTAGCATTGGTGCTCAGCACGGAAAACAAGATCGACGGAAAACAAATCACGGAAAAAAATGAAAAAGAGTAAACATAATAGGAATTGTTAATCAAAAATAAATAAAATTTGGATGCAGAGGGGTTAACAAAATTGGAACAAAGCTGTAAATCATAGATTTTAAAACATTATTATAAATTCTGTGTTGAGGGGCAGCCTAAGGGAATCAAAGGATTTGATGTCTGGACGAGGGTTCGTGGATTTGCCAGTCCTTCGTCACGTGATTACAGATGGCCATCTGGTCACCCTGCTGCAACAAACCATCTGGCAGAACTTTACAACCGGTAAAGTATCTGCATGCATTGGTAATCCTTGCACTGATGGTGGGTTCCGTTCACATCACATCACAAAAGTCCAGTAAATTTGCGGTCTTGAACAACGTTGTTCTGCATAGTTTTGCATAATTTTGAATTTTGGAAAACAGATTTGTTTTGCTGTTCTTTTTTTAAATACAATATATTGTTTAAATCATACCTAAATATCTCAAAAATATCCCAACATACTTCTGAGATATTTTGAGGAACTTAACGACATTTTGCGTTTACTTGCGCATGTTTTTAGAAAAAAATTTGAATACATTTTCAGAATGTATTTCATATATTTTTTGTACTTAATGTGACATTTATTTTTCAGTACTCTAAAAATAATAGTATTGTACTTTAAATCATTAAATTGATCATTAGAAATCATCCAAAATTAATAAATGTTTCAATCAATGTTCAAAATATAGTACAAAAAAACGTGAATTCCCGCTATCCGTATATCTCAGTTGTTCAAAGATGCACAGCTTTTATGGCTTTGGTAATTTTTCTTAAAGTTTTTCGTTCTACAACTTTTCCCAAAACTTGAACTATTTTCATCCACCAAGAAACTTAACTTAAAAAGTCACCTCGATTGGATGCAATCCCAGAGCGTTATTGATTTGTTCCTGCTCGACTTCATTCCTAGCCCACTGTGCAATGCGTCTAAATGCTATACTTAGTTATTTTTTAAAGTCCGAAACATTCCCCACTGTGCCACTAGCTGTGGACGGTGGTGGGAAGATGCCAACTGGAAAACTTCAATATATCATTTGCGAAACGAATTGGATTGGATAAATTGAAGCGAGCAGAAGTCGACAGCTCAGCATCTCAAGGCCGTCCTCCCTGCCACTGACTATTTGCGCTGGCGGCGGAGAAAAAGTTTTTCCCCTTTTTTTTTTTAGTTTTCGGAAAAGTGGTGGGTGGTGGTGGATCACGTTAAAGTGTCCAATGAGACGGAAAATTTATTGCTGTGGTGAGATTCGTTATGGTGTTTTATTAAATTTGTCCCTGCATTACTTTTTACGACTTTACGACCGTCTGGCTGCGACGGCAGCGGAGTTGATGGGCAATCTAAAAGTTTTTTTTTTCTAGTTCAATAAATCAGGAAAAACTATTTCACATTCCGATGAAAAGTGGTAGTCGGAGAGAAAATAGAAATCTTGTTATTCATCAAGTATCATCAATTCGAATCAGAATCAAATCTTGAACTAACCACTCTGGATGATTTTGATTAGATTAAATTCACCGCCGTCTTCTCTTCCGGTCAGTCTGTGGGGAAGTGAACCATCCGAGTGTATCAAATAGCTTATCCAAATAGACACATACTTGAAAGGAACCCGCATGAAGTTCGTAATAATTGCAGTTGGAAGCAGACAGCTGTAAAGCAAATGCCACGATGCATAAGGAGGTGGTTTATCATTCATCTTTCCGTATTTGATACTGGTGACCGCAGCATTGGAAATTCAATTATAATTGCTCTGAAGTGGAATTGTTTCAGAGTGAATTAGAGCGAAATGGTTTATTCTAACAGGCCAGCCACAGATTCTACATAACCAAAAACAAACATTTGTACGTGAACACGACGTTTGATTCGCACGTAGAATAGCGTACTATTAATTATATTACGTGTTTTAGGGTGCCAATGAAAATGGACCCCTTGATTTTTTGAAATAGTGCATGTACACCTGTGCAAAATTTGGGCGTCCTTTATTTTCAAAAATTCGATCAATTTGTAAATTCAACCTCTTAAAATGTTCGTTTTGGTTTGAAGACAAACAAATATAAATTTGAAGTTCGTACGTTAATGTTTAGAGGTTGCACATCGACCCTAAAGGTATGGTTCTCTAAGCAACCTCCCATGCCATGGTGAGCACGCTAACTTGGTGTTCGCTCCATAGGTATAACTATGAAGTCATGGTATAAACCATGAAAAGATACCAGTATATGTTACATAGTCACTCTTCTTACGAGAAAATGTAAAATTGTAAATGAAAGCTTTCTCTCTCACTCTCCCTTCAAAAATAGTTGAAAAATCCGTTGAATTTAGCGTAAAACATGAACTAATTGAAATTAGACGTTGAAGAAGTAGGCATCTTTTGAGAGTGATCTGAAAAGATGGTTACATTCTATTCACCCACAGGTTTAGAACAAGCCGTAATTCAAAGAATTGGACATGAGCCGTGATTTCATACGTGTCATGTCGAGGCTCATGTTCAATCACTTCTCGTTATACTCGCATTTCTTTCGAATCGGGCTCACAGGCAGCAATTTTTGCGCTTGTGGTATTGGTCATGCACCCTACATTGAGCTTGCTAGATCCGAGTTATTTGCAATACTCAGGGCCCGAGGAAAACAACCTATGCGGCACGTTAGGGACATCTTGGCGAGCCGAGATCTCGATTATTTTAATTTATTTTATGTGTTTTTAAAACGGATCGATCTGAGGATTTAGTAGTTAGTGTCATCTTATGTTCTCTGAAGTTGCTAGGTCCCCATCGGTGTACCCCCATGCTCGACTTTTTCTCCAGTTTGTCACTTAGTTCTAGATCAAGAGCACATTGCTCGAAAAAAAAAACTTGTGTTCTCAATCCCTACCCTGCCATCCGTTTGTTACAATTTGTTACCCCTAATACCTCGTTCACATTACAGCATATATCACGTGATATACGCTGTCTTGCAATGAGCACTCATACATCTAGTTGTCACTGGAAAGCCTATGTATGAGTGCTCATTGCAAGACAACTTATATCACGTGATATACGCTGTAATGTGAACGGGGTAGACCCTCGAGATAGCTGCGAGTAATCGGCCCCGGCTTTACTAACGTTAGTTTTAAGTAATTTTGTAACCCAAACGATGAATATCGGCTCCGCAAAGCTACGGCAAATGAGCCTGAAAAAATAAACGCATTTATAAAAAAAAAAGTAGGCATCTGATCCGAAATCTTTTTGGTTTGTTAAGAGAAATTCCATGGAAACTAACAGTGCTTTGGAAACAAGTGGAAGTTTAGCCATATAAATATAGCTGTAGACAACTTAAGGCTGCTTTTACTGCATTTGTTTATTTTTGTGGCCATAAAAATTACATGAGGTTTTCGACATGATTGAAGTGCATCCTCTTGAATGTAGTATTAAAATAAATTTTTTGCTGTGTACCTATGCCTAATGAAGTCATTACCTCTCACCCCAGCAGGCCTGGGTTCAATCCCAGTCGGCGCCGCCGGGATGTTCTGAGGCATAACATCTCTGATCACGCCTTCCTTCGGATGGGAAGTAAAGCCGTTGGTCCCCGGTTCATGAGTTGATGGGTCGATAGGTAGGGTCCAGGTGTGGGAGCTGCCTTCCTGGAACGTCGGTAGCATTGGTGCTCAGCACGGAAAACAAGATCGACGGAAAAAACAAACCAAAGGAAAAATTTAAAAAATGAAGTCATTATTATAACGAACTTTGAAGCAGACGGGCTATCAGCAGTAACAGCAACAGCAGCAACAATACAGGTAGCGATAAGCCAGCTGCTTTCGTGTAGCCGTCACAAAGGCTGGAAACCTCTATCCGGTTGCGACAGTACCCAGTTTGTATCTTAACAGTGGCAACCATTATTTCAGTGCGTTCAGATGCGTCGTTTCAAGCAGTGAAAAGCATCCTCAAAATGGCTAAAAGCTTAGAAGTGAAACTCTTGTTAAATTTGTGGGACCTGAATGTGAAGTTATCACTGGAGCTCGTCTTTCGACAATACGGAAAGTGCGAGCTACCTTTTACTACCAGCATCGATCCGCTAGGCTTCCGGTCAGATTGAGTGCTAGAAATACCGCTAAGCAGCTAATCAGCAAAGGCGTCAAGACATCGTTGGAGCTTGTTAGTTATTTTGCGAGGCATCCTACCCTTGACGGTTATTGCGGTATCTTCTGCGAACAGGAAGAACACGCAACCGTCTCCGAGGGGAGGAATGTCATAAGTGTAGATGCGGTACAGCAACGGGCCCAACAGACTTCCTTGCGGGACTCCTGCTGGGATGGAGAACATGTTTGAAAGGCGTCATTCAACGATACCTTAAACGACCTTTGCTGAAGGTAGTTACGGGTGATTTTAACAAGATGCAAAGGAAAGTTGAAGTTACAAAGTTTGCATACAAGCCCATTGCAGATACAGCCTTGTTACTTCGGATGTTATTCATCACCCGTACTAACTGATGATTTGTAGAGTGTCCCTTCCTGAACCCGAACTGTTCCGGTATGAGAATGTTGTATTCCTCGAAAAACTTGAGCAAACGATTGAGAGTAAGTTTCTCGAACAATTTGCTCAGCACTGAAAGGAGGCTGATCGGTCTGTAGCTGGAAGCTAGCGTTGGGTCCTTCCCGGGTTTGCGGATAGGTATGATTTTCGCTGTCTTCCAGATACTTGGAAAGTAGTGCAGTTCCAAGCATCTGTGGAAGACAGCAGCCAGCAGAGAGTGAACCTTCATGCTGAGATTGTTCAATACTAGGTTGAATATTCCGTCAAACCCGGGTGCATTTCAGCGCTGAGCAAATCTGTTCCACTGTGATTATATCCTCCGGAGGGATGGCCTGAGTACGCTTTGCGCAACCTGATCTTCGAACGGACTTTGGATGTTGGAGCCAAGCAAGTGCGATTTGGTAATATGCTCACCAATCGCATTTGCTTTCTCCTGAGGGGTGATTATGAGCCGATCGTCATCATTTTCATCTTTGAGTGGAGGAATAGGTTTGGGGTGTGTCTTTAGGAACTTGGCAACCTTCCAGAATGGTCTGGAGCGGTCGTCCAGATTCTGGATGAGCTGCCCGAAACTTTCGTTCCGGAGTTAGACCATTCTGGAAGCAATCTCCTTGTTCAGATCGGCCATTTCACGTTTCCACGCTAGATCTCCGGTTCTTTGGAACTGTCGTCTACCAACATTTCTCAGTCGAATCAAGAGTTTGGTGTGGTAATCAATGGTAATAAACTTACCCCTCACAGGAACTCTTCGGATGCACGCCTCGTCAGCCACGGTTATGGCTTGGTGCAGCCCCGCCAACGCTCGGTCGATGTCCTCCTGTCTACCACGCGTCCAAACTGGGCCCAGTTTACGCGGTGAAAGTGCCTGTGCAGACTTGGAGCAGAGGCCACACTGTAGCCCAGTTCAGCCACCACCGGCCAATCTTTTTTCGAATTTTTTTCAAAGTGAGTTCTGTTCAACTTCTCCTGTTCCTCGCCCGGATTGTTTCCAACACGTGCCATCTTATGGTATCCACCTTCCAATCTTCAGTTTTTCTTGTGACGAAGTGTTAAGTACGTTGGCTAAATTAGATGCTTCGAAAGGAGCGGGAGTCGATGGTCTGCCACCGATATTAGTGAAGAACTGCGCTGCATCTCTGGTTGAACCATTGACGTTACTGTTTAACTGTTCGTTAGAACAAAAAACGTTCCCAAGTTTATGGAAAAATGCGTCAATGATTCCTGTACACAAATCTGGCAGTTTAAACAATGTGGTAAACTATCGAGGGATTTCAATTCTCTGCTGTCTGGGAAAGGTTCGCGAATCACTAGTGCATAAGGTCGTGCTGAATGCAGCGAAACCGATTATCTCTGAGTATCAGCACGGATTCATACCACACCGGTCTACTACAACCAACATACTGTTGCGTGAGATAGAACGTCGCAACCAGGTGGACTCTATTTACATCGACTTTTCGAAAGCGTTCGACACCGTCCCGCATGCCTATGCCACAGAAAAACTGAAACACATGGGATTTCCGGATTGGATTGCGGACTGGATAAAGTCATATCTAACGGGTCGAAAGGCATTTGTGCAAGTAAACTCGTCTCGTTCCAATACGTTCGACATACCATCTGGCGTACCACAGGGTAGAGTGTTAGGACCTTTGCTCTTTGTCCTCTTTATTAACGACCTGTGCCTTCGAATATCCTCTGGAAAGCTCCTTTATGCTGATGACCTCAAAATCTTCAGAATTATCGCGTCTGTACTCGATTGTATTGTACTGCAGGCTGACATCGACGTAGTGTCAATCTGGTGCAAAGAGAATGGTATGAGCGTGAACATCAATAAATGCAAAACGATCACATTTAGTCGCTGTTTGTCAACGCTCACTCACCAATATCGAATTGACACTTCGTGTGCAATTTATTCGCGACTTGGGAGTTATAATTGGCTCTAAACTTAGATTTGTAACAAGCGTGGAAGCTCAACAAAAACGAACCTTGCTTCCGCGCCAGACAGCAAAGCTGTCGCAAAGCCGCGATGTGACGAATGCCCGATGAGACGATGAGACGAAAATCTGGTCGAAAATCTGACGTACGTAATTATCGTGGAATAGCCATTATCTCTTGCATTCCTAAGCTTTTCGAGTCAATAATTATCAACGAAAAATTATTTCTCCAAATCAAAAATAGAATTACTGACATGCAACACGGCTTTTTCAAGGGTCGTTCGACCTCGACCAACTTACTTGAATTTATAGACTATTCATTGAATGCAATGGATAATGGAAACCACGTAGAAGCTCTCTATACAGACTTTAGCAAGGCATTTGACCGCATTGACATACCAATGTTACTCTTTAAACTGCAAAAAATTGGAATTAAGTCAGGGCTCCTGAAATGGCTTGAATCATATTTAACTAACCGCCAACAAATAATTAAATTCAACGGAAAGAAATCGAGCCCAATTCAAGTCACTTCAGGCGTCCCCCAAGGCTCTCATTTGGGACCTCTCCTTTTTATTCTATACGTAAACGACATATCTTACATTCTCAAAAAACTTAAATTGCTTATTTATGCCGACGACATGAAGCTCTTTTTGGAAATAAGAAATGAAGAAGACATCAATATATTCCGGAATGAAATACACATATTCTACATATGGTGCAAAAAAGTCTACTAGAATTGAATGTAAAAAAATGTAACTTAATATCATTTAGTAGAAAAAGAACAACTTCAAATATTTCAATTGCATTAGGAAATCAAACTGTAGACAAATGTGAAAGAGTTAGGGACTTAGGAATTATCTTAGACTCTAAGCTAACTTTCATAGACCATTACAATACAATTATTCACAGGGCAAATAACATGCTAGGCTTTATCAAGCGCTTTTGCTATTACTTTCAGGACCCTTACACAATTAAAACACTATATATTGCCTATGTGAGGTCAATACTGGAATATTGCAGCATTGTATGGTCTCCATTTTCAATCACGCACGAAGAAAGATTAGAATCAGTACAAAAACAATTTCTATTATACGCTCTTCGTAAATTAGGTTGGACTTCATTTCCTCTTCCATCATATGAAGCACGCTGCATGCTTATAAACATACAAACATTAAAAGAGCGTCGTGAATATGCAATGGTTTCATTTGTAAATGATATCGTTTCGCAGCGAATTGACTCAACAGAACTTTTATCAAAATTAAACTTCCATGCACCCACTCGGCAACTCCGAAATCGAAATTTATTTGCCATAAAACATCATCGCACAAATTATGCAAAATATGGGCCATTAAACCGCATGATGGCCTCTTACAATAAACACTGCGAAACCATTGACTTTACAATGTCTCGGCATAAACTAAAGCAATATTTTTATTCCATAAGAAATAACAACTCATAAAAGAAAAGACAAGAAAGCTGACACTACTTTTTTATATAAATATATATTTAAGAAAACAAAACTGTATTAATTAATTGTACTAGTCTACGTTGGTTGACGAAATAAATAAATAAATAAATAAATAAATAAATAGACTGCTGGTAGGATCACTTCCGAACACCTAGAACACGTGCAACCAAATATCCAACAAACTAATCCAGAATTCTAACTGAAATCATTAACTACAAGTGATACGACAGCCCCATAAAGTTTAAAATTTTATAGCATACATTCTCGATCAGTCTAGTCAAGACGCATAATACGTTCGCCTGCATTTATACTTCTCAGCCTAACACGTCTAGTCCAATTGGATTAATTTCCTCTTCGTTTATTGTCTTATAATCTAGTACATCACCTGAATGAACGGGTTTTTTTCGGCGGCTGCTGAACCGTACACGGTTAGAAAAAAGTACCAAAAATTAAGTTCTTTTCACTCATCTCGGCAATATAGTGCAGGAACCCAAAAGTAGGTAAAGCGGGTCAAAGTAATTTTCATTTACTTGTGTGCAGTTCGTATGGAATTTTCCACTCGCTTTCTACCCAAAAGTAAGTTAGTTGTACCCAAAAGTAGGTAAATATGAATATACTCAACGTTGGGTTCCCACACTTTACTACCCCTGTTGGGTGGTTTGGCTCCTCCGTTTTTGACAACATTAGTAGGAGAAAAGGAGACAAACTAGTCAAAAGTAGGTAGAAGTGAACTTTCCGTTGGGTACTTTTTTCTTACCGTGTAGGTGGCTGGTGACACTCGATGACTCCGGAGGTGTAGCGTTGCGTACCGGTACGATGCGACGAGACGATGAACACTATGTTGAGAAGTATCGGTGCGATAGATGCGATGAACTCGCCTCCCCGTGTGCTTTATGCTGGCAGCGGGCGGTGCTTGACGGTCGAAGTACAGCAGGTGACCGTTTTCTCGACCGCTAATATTCTCGGCGGTGTATAAGGACGTTTACTAGGACCTCGTATGCCGTTTTCGAGAAGGGAAGCACGGATTTAAAGCGTGACGTCACTGGATACCTTCAGTATCGTACGGTAGTATGACGGACCGAATGGTGGAGTACAGGGGAACCGCAATTTTCCGTACCGATGGCGTGCTTCCGGGGATGTAACGATCTTCTCTCACGGCGGTCGTATGGAAATGACGGGTATACGACGTGACCGTTCCCTGACGGTACTCTCCGGCTTTCTAGGGTGGGATCTCGCCCGTGGTGACTTCCGGCGGCAAACCAGGTTATGCCCTAACCGGCGACCTTCGTTTGAAGGAAATCTTCAAACGACGAATGTACTTTAAAATCTAACACTTGGTGGAAATTGTATCAAAAGAATTACCTGATAAACGTTTTGCACTACTCGCAGAGGTATCTTTGGCATTTAATTGTTCACACTAATTTCTTGCCTTTAATTTCTGACTAGAAAAATTATTACAATTTTTAGGTTTTGTAAAATTGATATCAGGTTATTTAAACTCACTTAATCGTTTCAATTTTGTTCACACAATTAGTTACTGTTCAATATACAATTGATTGTTCTTTTCTCACCACGTATTTTTTTTTCTGTATCCACTTACACCCTTTCTATCGAAATGATCAAACCGGACTGAGAACGATGCTACGAACTTTTTTCCCAAACCCCTTTTGGGTTCTATTGTACATTCTACCGCGAGGACGTGTTCGTTTTTTATTGGTTGAATGTAACCCCATATGAACGTCATGAATTTTTTTAGCTTGTCGCTACTCGCTACCAACGTGCTCGAGGGGACTTGTCCCATTGTAATTCTGTACATTTAAATTTAAATTTAAATTATATTTATATCATTGTAAATGCATTTTTGTAACCCCGTTACAGATTCAGCGAACATGTCTCCACCATGACAGCAAAAGCTTTCTCCGTACTCGGGTTTATTCGTCGTAATGCTTCTAAACTAACCGATGTTTACGCATTAAAATCACTCTTTTGTGCTTTAGTGCGCAGCATTCTGGAATACGCTGCCCCGGTTTGGGCACCATATCACACGTCCCAGGTGATCCGCATTGAACGTATACAAAAAATGTTCATACGATTAGCACTCCGGAACCTACCGTGGAATGATCCCGTGAATCTTCCTGATTACCAACAAAGGTGCCGTTTAATCAACTTAGAGTTGCTATCAGTGAGACGGCTGAGATTGCAACAATTGGTTGTATTCGACATCCTGATGAACAACACCGACTGTCCAGATCTTCTACAGGAAGTTATGCTTAACGCACCTCAGCGCCAATTACGAAACTCTGCCCTTATTGTCATTCCCAGTCACAGGACTAGTTATGGGTTTAATAGTCCGCTAAGTTCCTGTCTTAGAGCTTTTAATGCTGTTTGTGATGACTTTGATTTTAATTTAACTAGGCTCTGTTTTAAAAATAGGTTAAGAGTAAATGCGATCGGTTAAGATTAGTCTGTGCGAAACCGTCGAAGACTGAATAAATAAATAAATAAATAAATAAATAAATAAATAAATAAATAAATAAATAAATAAATAAATAAATAAATAAATAAATAAATAAATAAATAAATAAATAAATAAATAAATAAATAAATAAATAAATAAATAAATAAATAAATAAATAAATAAATAAATAAATAAATAAATAAATAAATAAATAAATAAATAAATAAATAAATAAATAAATAAATAAATAAATAAATAAATAAATAAATAAATAAATAAATAAATAAATAAATAAATAAATAAATAAATAAATAAATAAATAAATAAATAAATAAATAAATAAATAAATAAATAAATAAATAAATAAATAAATAAATAAATAAATAAATAAATAAATAAATAAATAAATAAATAAATAAATAAATAAATAAATAAATAAATAAATAAATAAATAAATAAATAAATAAATAAATAAATAAATAAATAAATAAATAAATAAATAAATAAATAAATAAATAAATAAATAAATAAATAAATAAATAAATAAATAAATAAATAAATAAATAAATAAATAAATAAATAAATAAATAAATAAATAAATAAATAAATAAATAAATAAATAAATAAATAAATAAATAAATAAATAAATAAATAAATAAATAAATAAATAAATAAATAAATAAATAAATAAATAAATAAATAAATAAATAAATAAATAAATAAATAAATAAATAAATAAATAAATAAATAAATAAATAAATAAATAAATAAATAAATAAATAAATAAATAAATAAATAAATAAATAAATAAATAAATAAATAAATAAATAAATAAATAAATAAATAAATAAATAAATAAATAAATAAATAAATAAATAAATAAATAAATAAATAAATAAATAAATAAATAAATAAATAAATAAATAAATAAATAAATAAATAAATAAATAAATAAATAAATAAATAAATAAATAAATAAATAAATAAATAAATAAATAAATAAATAAATAAATAAATAAATAAATAAATAAATAAATAAATAAATAAATAAATAAATAAATAAATAAATAAATAAATAAATAAATAAATAAATAAATAAATAAATAAATAAATAAATAAATAAATAAATAAATAAATAAATAAATAAATAAATAAATAAATAAATAAATAAATAAATAAATAAATAAATAAATAAATAAATAAATAAATAAATAAATAAATAAATAAATAAATAAATAAATAAATAAATAAATAAATAAATAAATAAATAAATAAATAAATAAATAAATAAATAAATAAATAAATAAATAAATAAATAAATAAATAAATAAATAAATAAATAAATAAATAAATAAATAAATAAATAAATAAATAAATAAATAAATAAATAAATAAATAAATAAATAAATAAATAAATAAATAAATAAATAAATAAATAAATAAATAAATAAATAAATAAATAAATAAATAAATAAATAAATAAATAAATAAATAAATAAATAAATAAATAAATAAATAAATAAATAAATAAATAAATAAATAAATAAATAAATAAATAAATAAATAAATAAATAAATAAATAAATAAATAAATAAATAAATAAATAAATAAATAAATAAATAAATAAATAAATAAATAAATAAATAAATAAATAAATAAATAAATAAATAAA